>NW_008656063.1:3946-30111 GCF_000695815.1 Acanthisitta chloris | reverse complement strand
GAAAAAACTTGGGAGTAGTGTAAAGGTGCAGCTACGTGAACAAGGTCTTCTGAGGTGTTCTAAAGGCTGTTTAGTAAGCTGTTAGCTTTTGCATGTTATCCATCGCTGGGCTTGTTTCACTGTGTGATAGCTAGAGAGTAGTTTGCCTTGTGTAACTGCAGGAGAAGTGTACTGCGGAGCAGCTGGTGGGCAGTAAATCGGCAGTGCATCTCCCTCCCAGTGCAAGGGCCACGTAACTGTTCCCCGAGGCTTTGTCTGCCCTGGTGACTAACTGAATTTGGGCACCTTGTTTTCTCACGTGGTTTAGCAAGTTTGGTGCAGCTGGGATCAAGTCAAAAACATGCCTTCTAAGCCATTCTGCAGTGCTGATGTGGCTGGCTGCTCTTACTAACAGGTTTGTCTAGAAATGTGTTTAAACAGAGTGTAAACCTTTATCCTGTTACGGTTTATAAGCAGTTTGACATGTATTCGGTTCCTGCTTTGAACCTGTTTCTCACACAGGTTCTTCTGTTTACATACATTTGATGAGCAAAACAGCAGTCACTCTGGTGGAAACAAACATGATTTATCTAAACTGTTAAAAGCATGTGCTGTTTTGCATGGGGTGTTTCAATTCACTTTGTTGAATTGTCTTTGGCAATGGCTCTGTACCAGATGTACTGGAGAAGGATGTAACAGCACATGTAACGAGCTCCTGTGGAACAGCTTTCCCACAGATGGACCTTCTCAACACATCCTCTTCATCAGCAGCCCCCTAGAAGCAGTGTAAACTGTTCAAGGAAAGACATTTAGGCATGACTGCATTACCTCCTGCCTGGTGAGGGCCATTTGTGTGCCCATTTGAAATAGGAATATATTTACCTTCTCCATTAGCACTCCCTGGAATGGTGCTGCAGTCAGGTGATCCTGCTGTGCTGCAGCCAGTGAGTGGCTGTTAGCACAAACACAAGGGCAGCTGTTTTGTGTAGGGTGATGGAGACCTGCTCATGTGGTTCAGGCTGGAAAGACTCCACTCTGTTTCCTGGTCTGAATTCTGACTGAGGCTCTGAGTTATATTTGAAGTGACTATATTTGGCTACTTCAATTAAAATATTTTCATGTATGAAGAAGCGCATGTCAAAGGAAGTAGTAACTATGAAGAATATGGAGCCCTTCAACTGTTCAGCCACTCCCCAGCTGAATTAGAAAAACTGTTACTAGTTAACTGCTCACAAGCTTTTGATAGGTGTTTGATACTCATTGGAAATCAGCTTAAGATCAGTACCCAGGCTGTAGTTGTTGAGTGCCACACAAAATACAGGTTGGAGCCCTTTTTTCAGTCTTGGAGGTGATTTAAGAGTCACACTGCAAAATCTTCCTGAGTGTGTTTGCTGTGCTTGTTCTAGGACTGCTCTCTGTAGGCTTGTCATCCCCTTCCAGTGCTTTTGACAGAAGATTTACTTCTGCTTTTATTCCCTTTGGGATGGTTGGAGAAATAACTGCAATCATTCCTGCAAACCCTCTGATTATCCTGTGGTCATTTTAAAGTCCTGGAAGTAATTTTTTTTTTATATTGTTGGATCTTGTGTTCTAGGTAGGGACATTTTATATCATGAGATAATTGTGAAGAGAGGTTTTAAAAATACTAATTATATTTTTTTAGTTCAAACTTTATGCTTCTAGATAAGCTCAACTGTTCTATAAATAATGCAGGGCAAAAGAAAGCTTATGAAATGGCTGAATTGCCACATTTACTTCTTGGTTTCCGGGCAATAGATTGGGCATGAGATCATGGGAATTTATTGTTGTGCTTATGAAAGCTGAGCTGGTTGGAGAAGGGTGACTTTGGTATTTGAATTGGTAGCTGAGCACTGGAAGAGAAACCTCTTCCTTTGAAATATATGCAGTGGCCTCCAACTGAGTGAGCTAAGCTGTGCCCAGTGCATTCTTGGGCTCTTTGCTGCTGGAGCAGCCTGTGGCAGTGTGCTGGCCTAGAATTTATTTAAAAGATACTTTCCTGTGTTAAGTCGCAAAGTCTAGTGGCAGGAGGCTTTTAGCCTTGAAATGAGGTAAAAGGAAAGAGGGAACAGTTGGTGAGGTTGAAGTTGGGGGCAGAGGAAGAGTCGCTGCTGTGGATTTCTTCTCAAGAACTTTGGGATATCATCTTTGTCACCGATGCTCCTTCTCTGTTTCTCTTACAAACCTGAGATGTGTGTGTTGTGGGGAGGTTCCCCCCACTGAGGAGAGAAGGTGCAATGAGGTGAAGGCTGGTGACCATAAATAAATAAATATTTGGGATATTGGGGTGCAATTAAGGTATTCTCCAGAAAGACAGGAATGCAGAAATCTAGGAGCGGCTTGGAAGTGAAGGAGCTGCAAGAAAGTGGTTCAGGAAAATGAGTCGGCTCAGTGCTATTGAAGCCCATGGGAGATGACTCTTGGACTGTAGTGAAGATAATGAAGAAGGAATGTCAGATCATTAAACTTGAATAAAAATTAGTCAAGTATATGCTTGCTGTGGCTCCCATCCACAGAATGCTGTACAGTTGTTGTATTTTGTTTAAAATAATGACACTTCATCTTTTATTTTTCAATAATCCATGACCTTGGTTTCATTTTACTGAAAAATTTTGGTTTGAGTGTGTTACCAGTATATTCTTTTATGCATCTGTCTGATACTAGAATTAGTTCACATATTTATGTCTAGGAGCATTATGTCTTAAGCCTTATGTTGTAAGTGAAATTAAAAGCAAACAAATTTAGGAAGGGTAAGAGGAAATACAAACAAGTGCATTCTTGTTTCAGAGTTACAGGACTAGGAGTGTCCTGTGTTTCATTTGTTACTTCAAGAGAATCATCTTACTCATCTTCATGAACTTAGTAGGTCTTGTTTTTGCTACCCTTCCTGTGTCTCTGGGGCATTCCCAGAAGGGTGTTTGTGTGTATTGAGGTGGAGCAGGACTTCTGAAGTTCTTGCCAAACAAGTAAAAGAACCTATTTTTTTTGCCATGAAGCTGAGACATTTTGTCTGGCCATAGTGTCAACTGCATCTTGCTCTTTGGTGCGACTTTCCATTGGTTCTGGTCTGTACTGTGCAGGCAGAGGTGAAAAAGGGTTTTGTAGCTGGGGTTGTGCCTCCTGGGCAGACCTTGTGCTTGGCAAGTCCCCAAACACTGCAGCTGTGGTACCACACCTTGTGCTCCATGCCCCGTGTACCACACGCTTGGTCTGTATCATGAGCCAATGTTAGGTATCCTGTGTATCAACACTCACTTCAGTTGAGGGGTCAGCTCTAGCTCAGTGTGTGTGAGAGACTGGACATGACACTTAGTGCCGTGGTCTAGTTGACATGATGGTGTTAGGTCATAGGTTGGACTAGATGATCTCAGAGGTGTTTTCCAACCTGATTGATTTTGTGATTCTGTGAAAGAATCTTGAGTTTAATGAAAAGAATTTAGAACTAGACAGTTTAATGAGTTTTGTTCCGAATTGATTTCCCTGCCTGTCCTTACCCTCCTCCCTGGTGGTTCTGGATGGGGGCAGGTGCCAGACCGTAAGCTGTGACTGACAGTGAGCTTTTTAAAGAAAAGGAGTGTTTGGGGGGATTTTAGGTGTTTGCTCACTGCATAGCTCAAGTGAACGAGCTTTGTGCAAACCTAAGGATGAAGGTGCTGCCTGGCATGCAGCAGCTGTACACATAAGGGGAAAACCCCCACAACAGAAAGGAAGGAGATGGAAACTTGCCTTTGCATGTAGCCCGAAACACACGGTAATCGATTGCAGGTGCTCTCGACCTGTGAGTTGTAAACAGAAATCAGGAAATCGCAACTGCACTGCCCTTCCTGTGTTGCTCAATGGGCAGGGAGGAGCAGCTGGGGAGGGAGAAGCCTGGGAACCACTGCTCCATGGCTTCTGCTGCCCAGGAAGACAGAAGTGTTGCCTGTGCATCACTCTGCTAGTGGGTCTGGTGCAGGGCCAAGAGGGCTGTGAGGGTTATCTTCCCTGCCACAGCTCACTCACTTCAGTGTACGTAAGCACATGTGTGCACACGCTGATTGTTAATTCTCCCCAGCCACCCCCTTGCAAAAGAAAATTCAAGGTGCTTGCCTAGTCCAATCAGTGACACTTGTTCTTAGAGCTTTCTAGGGCTTTAGAGGCATATATTGGGGATAAATCACGGTACTGAGTGTCAGGTTTAAAAAACACCATTATATCAGGAGCTATACTCATCTAGATTCCAAGTTGGCAGTCTTGGTTTGTTGCACAAGAGCCAGTAAAACAGCTCATTAGTGGTGCTGCTTACTTAAAAGTCCAATAAAACACGCAAGGTTACTTGGCTGAGTGGTGCAAGCTCTGATGAGTGGCTCTGAAGAGGTGGAAGGCCATCTTCCTTATGGAGAACACTTTGGTAGCTATCATGTCTGGTTTAGAAGCATAGCTAGAAATGGAGGAGAAGAAATTTGGAACTTTTTTGATAAAGAATATCTGGATGAGCACTTCAGTCTCCTGTAAAACATGTTTGACTCGCTTGGTGCAGTGGAAAGAGTCAACACCTCTGGCAGAGAAGGAAGATGGTGATGTGGGAATAAAGGCCTCTGGTTAAGGCTGTAAATAGCAGTTGAATCAATTAGAGCTGGTGAAAGTGAAGGTGGTTGTCAGGTGTCTCACTGGGTGGTGAGTGCTCCAGAGAAAAGAGTGTGGATAGGTGCTCTGGTGAAGCCTTGTGAAGCAGCAGAAGGCTTTATCAGGAAGAGTCAAACTCTGCTGGCAGCTGTTGTTGTGCACTTGTTAATGGTAGAAACGTCTGCAGAATATTAACCTGAACCTGTGTTCTGTGTACTGCTCCCCATAGGGGTTTGGGCAATTGGTCTCCTTCCTCTGAACAAGTTTTCATGTGCTGAGTGGAGAAATCAAAGAGTTTTGCATGGTGGTAAGGTACTGGGAAACCAGCATACCTTGGGGTGCTTCACTTGACAAGCCTTGTCAGTTCTGATTGACTGTGCTCTTCATATATCTGTTTTCTGGCTACTGTTGGACAGAAGGGTAATAAATGCGGTTCTGATCTGCAGTTAATTTGGTATGAGTCTCCTAGGTTAAATTATTCCTTGGACTCACATGGGACGAGCAGGTGAGGAGAGTGATTCACCACAGAGAAATGGGGACATTCTCCCCCATTTAGTTTCTGGGGGGAGACAGCCAGGAAGGGCATTATCTCTGCATTGCTGTAGCAGTAAAAAGGATGGGTTGGTTCTCAGATTGCATCTTGTCTTGCACTATGATTTCTACTTGCCTATGCAATACACCTTTACAGAAATGTACAATAGTTACCCTAATGTTAGAGCAAACTGTGGACTTGCTGTTGAAATGGTTTATTGTTTTATGTGTGCATTTGGCAAGAGAGTCCCTTGAAACTAAAACTTTCCTTGTTGCTCTTCCAGACACAGTTGAGTCCATGCTTTCAGACTACGACATCCTTTCTCAGTCCAGTATCCAGCAGCACTCACTGAAGAAGAGGGACCTCCAGCCTGAGACACACATAGAGAGGCTCTTAAGTTTTTCAGCCCTGCAAAGGTAATTAACTCATCAGCAATGAAATAGCGTAATATTTTCCTTCAATTTGTGATGAGTGATGTGCAGTTTCAAACTTAGAAATAGTTAACCTTGTTTTCTGACTGGCCAGTTAGCTTTGAAGTTAGTGATCTGCATGGTTATCTGAGTTCAGAGAGGCTCAGAGAGAATGGGAAAATAAGTCACATTGTATTGCTCTGATTGCTGGAGTGGCAGTGATTTAGGATTTCTCTTGCTTTGTTCTTAGCTGTAGTTTCATGTAGATTACTTCCAGTGTTTGGTTTGGATCCCACTTATACCTCATCTGGCAACATAGTCATACTTCTCGACTGTCCTCTGGTTCTTGAAAATCTCAGCCTTCGGTGTGGAGAGCACATGTGGTGTGTTGCCCCAGAGGTGTATTTTTTTTCATGGAGGTCTAATCCTCTTCCTACTGGGTGTGAATTTCCCATTAAATAAAATACTTCTTTTAATTGTTTCTCCGTTTGGTTTTTTTTTTTTTTGGTTATGAGCTGGGAAATAGAAGCTCAGATGAAAGAGGAAAAGAGAGGTAGAAGGGAGCAGGCATGAAGATTGTAGGGATTTTGAGAGTCAGAAATGTGCCTTACAGGTATTTGAGTGCTGAAATGTGAGTCTGAAATGGGTAGCAGGGTGAGAATAACACTTTGTATTAGCACATCTAGATCCATTTTGTTCATCTGACGTCATTGCTGTGTTCTCATGTGCCTTCCCCTGTGTCGTCTAAACTGTCATGCAAGTTGTGCATATTTTTTGAACATCTAAATGTTTGGAGGGGGCAGTTTTTAAGTACCAAGTACAAAAGGTTGATGGGATCAAACGTCTGACTGTCCCTGTTTCGCACTGCCTCATGCACCCTGACTTTATGGTGAGGTTGCAATACTGACAGTGATAATTAGAGCATACTAATTGCATGCCAAAAATCTTTGACCCAAAGCCCACATAAACCAAGAGCCCATGAGGCTTCTTCCAGAGAAGATTCTCTACTTACTTCTTGGGATAACCTTTAGTTTCTGTGACAATATATCATAAAAATCTACAGAGTTCAGATTTCTGTTTGTGGTCTTCTGACTGCATTATTTCAAGATCATTTAATTTAAAATAGATGAAGAAATTCATTGGTCTGGTTTTTCTTGACATAGTTACCAGTAACTGGTTTTGCTTGACTGCAGATGGAGAAGGTGCATCATGAGCAAACTGTGACTGTTTTGGATTCTGGGGATTGATTTTTGGTTTTTTCTTTCAGTTAAACATCTGTGAGTCTTTAAAATATTTACAGTTATGAATTACACAGTATATGTTTATGTAGCCTCCTTTATCAAAATGAATGTGTTCTAACTTATCTTGGACCCTCAGTAAAATGGAGACTGAATGTATCTCTTACATGGATACTTTGCTAAAAAATAAATGGAAGTAAATTCTTTTGCAGGCACTTTAAATTATACTTAACTGCAACTGCTGAACACTTTTCAGAAAGATTTCAAGCATTAATTGTGGATGGTGAAGGCAAGGAAAAGGAGTATCGAGTTCAATGGCAAGACTTTTTCACCGGACATGTCGTTGGTTAGTATGAAATGGACTGTGGGTCAGTGCTGAGAAAGCACAGCTTTGCACGAGTCTCTTGGGCAGAGTAAATGGTATATTGCTCTCATTTTCATCAGATACAGTTGGGATTAAGTACAAATAAACTTAATTCTCATGCCCCTCGGGTTTTCTGGTTTTGTTTCTGTGGTGTGTTTAGGGATTATTTTTTTAAGGTTTAGTGGGTGGTAGGGATTTTTTGAGCTATTACACCAACGTCCTAAGATAGGACTCTTGTGTTTAGTTTGGCAGAACACAAAGGTGTAATTTACTCCAGCAGTGGCTTGCAAATTATTATTTATTTTTTTCAAATTACGGTGGTAGCTTTAATTCCAGCTGGAATGTGGGACTTGAATGTTCCCTGTCCCAGAACACAAAGGCAAGGTAGAGGTGATGCGGTGATGCCCAAATTGTTCGATTAAAATACTGAAAGATGGTTCTTTGCAGATTACTTTCCTGTAAAGAAAGGGTATCTGGCTCTGCTTTAGTCCAGCACTAATGCTTCCCCTAAGTTGTTTTGATTCCGGTGTTACCTTTGTGGTGTGGTGAAAGTCTTTTCCACTGGAATGCAGGCTGAGCCTGAAACTGCTCTCTGGTAGCAGCTAGAGGCACACTGCTTTTGTTGGCAGAAATACTCTGTGTCCCATTACTAATCCACAGAGCCATCTCAACACTTTCTGCAAAATTATCAGTTAAATCCGAGTCTTGTTACCTATGACCATTGAACAGTTAAGCCTGGGAGGATGTGCTGCTTCATTTCTTTTTTCTTTAAACTGAACAGTACAGTTTTCTTCAGAGACCAGGGAAGGTAGTTTGGCATGAAGTTTGGAAGCAATTGATCAACCCCAACAAACAATGCCTGTGCAGGAGTGCATGCAAACAGCTGAACTAATTTATTGCTTCCTTATGTTAAAGGAGAGCATGATTCCAAGGTTGTGGCACATATTGGGGATGAAGATTTTACAGTGCGAATCAATACTGATGGAGAAGAATACAACATTGAGGTATGCTTTACTGTGGGAAGCTGTGTTCACAGTCATTTTTTTTCCCTGTGGGTGTTTCTAGTTAGTCATGTTGACACCTCTAGCTCAAGCTTGACTTGGTGGTGGTGTTTGTTTTGGGGTGAGTAGGGAGGAGGGAGAGAAATGTGAAACCAATTTGACTTTTGCAAGTGTTGACTTTTATTAGTGCGTGTTGCAAGTGTTGACTTTTGTCAGTGAGTGCCATTCTCCAAGGGTTGTATGTTTTAGATACATCAGGGAGAAGGTATGTTTTAAACAGGAAAGGGTTTCAGAAGCAGAAGTGGATAATGTTAGTAATTAGTGGTGATCATATCCTCTAGAATAACAAACTGTGTGGCAGTCTGAGCAGAGTCAAGGTCTGTGGAGCTTTCCAAAACTTTAGCTTTGTTACATGTTGGAATTTTTCCAATTCTTGGAGCTTCATTTGCAAATCTGATATTTTATCTCAGAGCTTCATTTGAAAAATCTGGTATTTTTCCCTATTCCATTGTTTTTCACCATTTTAATTGCTTGTGGTGTTTTAAACTTTGGTTAAGAAAACATGTGCAACAAATATATAATTAGAAACTATCCTAATGGGTTGTTCAGTGCAGTTTATTCCCAGACACAAACAGTATTAGAATGGCTGAATAACAGTAATTATGGCTGAGTGTTATATGGATATTGTAATTATCTCCAGACCCAAGGATATGCAGAATTATGGGTAAACCTGAGAAATCTAGTCTTGTTAAAGTACAAAAATGTGATTAAAATACCCAAACCACTGTACTTGTCTTTTGCATTAAGAACATTTAATATCTGTTTTATTGTGATTTAAAGCATTTCCGTGTTTGTGGTCCAGAGCAGTGTAAGTGTATCCTGGTTCTCCATGCAGCCAGTCCCCTTGCTCCTCAGTGCCTGTGTCTGTACAGCTGAAGGTAGGCAGTGGTGTGCAGGCTCTGTCTTGCCCACACTGCCTAGTTGTTGGTGTCCCCAGGTCAGCTTTGGCCCCTCTCCAGCCCTGGATGAGACGATGCCCATGCCTGTCACAGAGGGTGTGTGCCAGAGGCTGTTCCCAAAAGGCAGCATGGACAGAGCTGCTCTGCCATTGCCTGCCTTTGTTTTCATGATACTCCTGGACAGTTGGGAAAGGCTGTGCCCTCACACCTTGCCCTAGGGTGCAAAATGTGCCCTCAGTTTTGTGCTGCAGATGTAGCTGTTGGGCTGTTTTGGGACCTTTTTGCTGTCAACTGAAAGTACAGTATGTTAAACAATAGTTGTCTGAAGTTGCAAGAGCACTGCCCAAGGGCCAGAGGAGACCCAGACCCAGGTGCTGTACATTGTGGATGCAGGCAGCCTGTGCTGCTTGGCCTTGCCCAAAGGACAGACCCTGTCCACGCTGTATTTGGTGGTGTGGCTGCAGCTCTTACGTACAGATAGTAGGACTTGTCAATGAAGTAAGAAGGTGGTTTATGTGCATCTGTTATGGGAATTGGTGTTTTTCCTTGGGATTTCATGGTTTTCTTTTGTTTTGGAGAAATTTTCATGCTTATAATTGACTTGGGTAGCTACTGAATAGTGAAGAGGGTGCCTTCTTCAATGAATGACTCATTGAAGGTTCTTTGTTACATGCCAGCTCCTGTGCTTCTGGTCAGTGCATTTGTTAGCACAGTTTAAGCAGCTCCTCCTGGCTGTGCCAGTCCCCATACTGTTCTGGAGGGGAGCAAAGGAGCCTGAGATACCTCCTCAGCTTGCTCATATTCTGGAGGGGAAGAAAAAACTGTCTCTTCTGTAGCCTTATCAAGTGGCTACCACTGCTCTGTTGAGGTGATGTTAGACTTTTGAATGTTTGTGTAGCATAAGAGACTTGAATTCTGTTGGCTTTCTTCGGGGTGTCATTTTATCAGTAGATGTACTGCTGTGTGTGAAATTATTGTAGTCCAGTGCATTTGTGTGTGTGCATATAAAGCTGTGGAGATCTGATGGTACATACATACGATTTTTTACTTATCTACACTTAGTCTTTGCATTCACTGTGTTCCTAGCTAATTGCATTGCTGTTGTTCTTGTACTGTCAGCCGCTGTGGAGGTTTGTAGATAATGTGGAAGATGAAAGACTGCTGGTCTACAGATCTGAAGATATTAAAGATTTCTCAAGACTGCAGTCCCCCAAAGTGTGTGGTTATTTGAAGCTGAATGAAGATGAGCTGCTGCCAAAAGGACTGGAAGACAGGAATCAAAACGAAGGTGAGTGGCCCTAGTTGGGAGAGAAGTGTCTTTGAAACAAATGCTTGAATTCTGGCTGTGTTAGCAAGTAAGGTCAGAACCTGGGCAGTAATCTGTGTTGCTGTTTCTTAACTGTTAGCTCCTTAAATTTGCTGGGGGTGGGGGAAGAGCAGCATTCTTCCTTATGCCCATTCCCCATCCACAAAAACCCCAACAACTGGTGAATGGAAGAAATTGTTGCTCAGGGCAGGTTTCTTCCTGGCTTGTTGAATGGTTGTTTGGCCTCACCAAAGTGTAGGCTGAGGAGAGGAAGCAATTTTCATTGGGCCTGAGCAGTTTATGAGAGCTGGCAGCAATATAGGTGTGTTCTAAGGTGAATGTTAAATCAGCTGTGCAGCAAGACCTGTTTGACCTCAATGGTCACTCAAGAAATCCATCCTGAGCTGTGATGGGTTTTTGAGAGTTTTTGGACCCTCTTTCCTCTGTCCTTTGCTGTGTCAGCAGAGGTTGGGATAATGCCTAGGAACAGGAGGAGGAGAGGTGTTAAGGCTGAGGTGATGACCATAAAAGCTCTATGGATAAACAACTCAATTTCACTGCTATACATTCCTTTCCTTACTACAAGTTTGAGGACTGTAGGAAGACAGAATTTAAGAATAGCTATAAAAAAAAGAATGCCCAAAACTAAACATCCCCATTCTCGCCCCAGAAACCCACCCACACTGACATTCATGTCCTAAATAAGGATAATAGACTCAGCAGTGGTAGTTGTATCGAGCATTTATTTTATTTAACGTTCCCTTTAGCAGGTGTCCATCGGCAGAAAAGAGCTGTGCCAGAGACCTCCAAAAACACGTGCAAGATGTTGGTAGTGGCAGACCATCGTTTTTTCAAGTATATGGGCCGTGGGGAAGAGAGTACCACGATAAACTATTTGGTAAGTAAATGTACTCCATTAAAACTTGCTGGAATAGAGGTGGGAAAATGTAGGGATTCGGCAGTTAAAACAACATACAGCTTATACTACTTTCATGCAGCACAATGTGTTTACATCTCGTGGCTGTGTGTGCTTTTTACCTTGGAAAGGGCTAAATCATGCTTTAAAAATACTTTGTAATGATAATACTATAGTTAAATAGTCTTCAAGTTTCACTAAGAAGCAAATTCCTTCCTTTCATATACTGCTTGTGGTTATGCCATTTTCTGCTTAAGAACTTCTCTTTTTCCAGTCAGAGCTTTAGAATCTCCTGGATTTTGAAATCCACTGCAAATGATCCAAGCATCTTTAAAGTTCTAGCATGTGGATTGCTCATATATGAGGCAAAAGCAACTTACATAGGTTTCTTTTTCCAAATTGTTTCAGGATTCTCTGTCCAGAACAATAAAACTAGGAGACACAGTTCACAATTCATTTGGTTGTACATGGGTGTTGTGGGTTAACCCCAGCGGGCAGCTCAGCCTCATGCAACTTCTTACTCACTCCTCACAGATGGGAAGGGGAGAGAACCAGAAGGGTAAAGGTGAGACAACTTGTAGGTTGAGATAGAGTTTAATAGGTAAAGCAAAAGTTGTTCATGGAAGCAAAGCAAAACAAGGAATTAATTCACTGCTTCCCATCAGCAGACAGGTGTTCAGCCATCCTCAGGAAAACAGGGCTCCAGCACCTGTACCAACAGCAGTGGAGTCGTCTACCTGACAAGTTTTTGTGAAATAGAACAAGACCTGTCCACAGCCTTTCAGTAGGAGTGGAGAGTTTGGGGGGTTGGGAACTGGGGACAAAACCATATGAAAACACTTGGAGGTCCATTGTTTGTTAAAAGTCTCTTTCTGAGCCTGACTCTTTGAAATGCTAATCACTCCGTTCCACCTTTGCTGGCTTTTTGACCTCTCTGGCCCCAGGAAAGCTTTTACATTCTCCAGGTAAGGGAGCCTCAGTCGGTGTGTTTGCAGAGATGCTCTTATCTCAGCATCTGACATGTGCTGAGGCTGACTTGCTGTTGAGTTTCCTGGGTAGATGGGTACTGTTTACAACACAGTGATTGGAAAACTAAAGCCTAAACTATTATCATGTGGCTCTGAATGTCATTTCTCATTCTCGGCAAGTTTGGTGGTTTATATTTAGTAGAAGGTGTTTTTTTGGAAGAGAACGGCTTGAAAAGGGAGGTTTTAATAGTGAGCACTGACAGGAGACTTTCTGGAACCTTGTGCTTGAACCATAATGAGGAAAGTAACAGGTTTTTGGCTGGGAAAGGGAAGCAAGCCTTGGGGGTCAGTTAAACTAGTTAAGCACCATGCTAAAACAAAGCAGTAAAAACAACCCTTCGCCTCTAAGAAATCTGGAAAACTAGTGTTTGAACAAAGTGTTTCCCAAGATGTCTTGTTCTTAATATTATTGCTCTTCCACTACACAAACGAAAGTGATAAATGGCAAAGTTTGTACTACTTTTTTTTATGGTGTAAGATTTTCAAGGCTATTTGGTAAATACTCACTGATCCAAAACCAACAGTACTTGGATCCAGAGAGTATGTCTGTTCCCTTATATGAGGTCAAATTTTAATATGAAATGAGTGTTTCTGGATAAGTATGTTGCAGCTTATCTGAGTGTCTTGAATTTTACTACATGAAAGCTTGACTAAATAACTTGTTTTCTTTTCCTGCATAGATTGAATTGATAGACAGAGTAGATGACATCTACCGAAACACCTCCTGGGACAACGGAGCCTTCAATGGGTATGGGATACAGATAGAGCAGGTATTCACTGAACTATGCAAAGGCTTTCCAAATTAAAGAAACATGTTTTAAATATCAGGGTTGCTGATTTTTTTCATCTGGTTTAGAGCTAAACCAATAAAATCCTGTATTACTAACTTCAGCCAGAGCACTGTGAAATAGCATCTTACCAGTGGTAGTCTTAGTCACACACAGTGCCCATTTTCAGTTCCTGCAGTGTTTCAGATGTGTTTTCAGGGAGAATCTTTCCATATTTAATCTCAATTCAAAGGTGCTTTTTTTCCCCCTGAATATGAGGCGCTCTTGTTTCTGCCAGACATTCTCTGTGTTTATTTTATGTTTCTGTCTGTGACTAGTGCTTAGCGTACAAAGCCTGAGTGGGCCTCAGACACAGATGAGAAAACACAAATCCTGACTGAAGAGCTTTAATGACTCCCTTAGTCATCATGATAGTGTAGAGGCTGGTATAGGGTGGACACAGGAAATGTAGTGACTTCAAAATGTATAATGGCATCTGAAAATTAGTGCACGGAAATCTAGAAAAGGGCTTTAGAAACAGGAGGCTTGGTGTGCTGCAATAGCTGCGGTGTGGGGCATGGAGACTAATGGTACAGGCTGACTGCCCCTTTGCTGGGAAAAGGTCTGCAGGAACAAGGAAGGAGCATTAATTGGGCAGGGAAGGGGAGAGAACATGATGCGCTAATTCTGGGTTACTGGGAAAGTAACAGTCCTTTAAAATATGTTCTGGTTAGCTAGAACTCTGGAATGGTTTGGGGTTGTTTATGTTTATCTTGATTGCATTTTGTTGTTTTATTTAGAAATAGTAAAATGAGTCTCAAAGCAGAATGTTACAGCGAAAACTTTTGATGTTGCCTTGTAAAAGGGCTGGTGTAGTTACTTATGATGTAGTCTGTGTATTTAACTAGCAGAGGCTGAAAAGTTAATGTTAGAATCATGCTAAGTCTGAACTTTTCTCCTTGCAGATCTATTGAGAGATTTAAAATGACATTGAAACATTTTCTGTAGCTGTAAAATTGACCAAAATTCCTCTGCATTATTGTTGCCCTTTTTGAAATGTAGATTATCATCCACAATGAGCCAAATGTTGTAAAGCCTGGAGAAAAGCATTACAATATGGCAAGAAGTTACCCAGATGATAAGAAAGATGCCTGGGATGTGAAAATGCTGCTAGAGGTAGGTTGTAACTGCTGAAAAATTGTGCCCCTTCTAGAGAATTACTCATTCATACAGCTGCTCTTGTCGTAACGGGTCAAACTTGTCTCTCCCTTCACATGACATGTAGATGTCACACAGAGTCAAACCAGCGGCCGTGCTCTGTAGCCCGTGCTAAAGGGCTCTGTTGCATAATTACAGAGCACGCACCAATTAGTTTTATTAATGTGGTCTGAGTCAGAAAGGCAGTCCTGATATGTCTGGCCCTGAGACTGGCTGCCTTGTGACCTTCATCGAATTATGGTGCTTGGTTTTCCCCTCCCTCTTAAAAGGGGAAATGAATAGACAAGTTAAGTAAATGAATGTTTATAATGTACTTGGGTATTAGTTTAATTTCCTACAGCTCTGTAGGACAGCTAAACAGCTGCTATTTTATGACTTAACCAGATCCAGGAGGTGCTTCTCTGGCACATTAGATAAATGTCCTTATTTATAGGCTTCTAATATGCACTGTAAACTGCCTAACAGACATTTGCCTTTTTTTAAATCTTTTAAGCAATTTAGCTTTGACATTGCTGAGAAAGCAGCTCACGTGTGCCTTGCTCATCTCTTCACCTATCAAGATTTTGACATGGGAACACTTGGATTGGCTTATGTTGGCTCTCCCAGACCTAACAGCCACGGTGGCATTTGTCCTAAAGGCAAGGCTCCTTTTTCTTCTGTCCCTGTTGGGGGTTGAAAGAGTTTTTGTTATTTGCATTTAATCCTTTTCTCCAGCTTGCATGGAGCATTTGTGCTATCTGCATAGACACTAGTAGGTGGGTTTTGGACAGAATAGATGGCCGTTTTCTTGGCTGGTGCTGGAAGGATAGAAGGATAGAAGTCACTAAACAAGTTGGCTAGAACAAACCCTAGATCAGGGTCTGCTTTATGTGGGCTCATCTTGCAGTGGTTCTGGAATGGCATATATGCTGTAGTCATGGAAATTTCTTATGCTTTCCTCTTTACTGCAATACATGAGCTGCTTGAAAGATTCCCAGCTCCCAAAACTGGCAAGAGGCAGGGTCTCACTAGTGAGCCTGTGAGAATAGTAAAGCTTTCACTTCCCAGACAAAGACCCTTCTCTCCCCAAAAGTACCCTGAAACCCAAGAAAAATATTTGTCAATTTTAATTTATGTCTCACTTCTACAGCTTATTACAGTCAAATTGCAAGGAAGGATATCTATCTGAACAGTGGCTTAACCAGCACCAAAAACTATGGGAAGACCATCCTCACAAAGGTAGGAGAGAATCCTCCTCATACGTGTGTGCTGGTGGTGTGTGCCATGGGATTGTGCCAAGCTTCCGTGATTGCTCAGAAGCAAACTGCTGGGTTTCTGTTTGAGTCAGGGCCCTGGGGACAAGGATGTAGGTCACACAACAAAAATCATCGTGTTTGTTCTTGCTGACAAGGAGAGTCAGGGCTGAATGGAACTGAAGATTGAATTGACTATGAAACAGGAGAGAGGAAGCATAGCTAGTGTCTAGTGGGAGCTGTAGTTTTCCATATAAAACAGGTTTTTGATATCTAAAGAGGAATTTAAATGTATTTTGCTTTAACAAAAAATTCCCAAACAACAAAACTCCAACAAACAAAACCTCAAACAGAAGAAGCAGGAAAAATAGGAGGTTTAGTTTGAGTCTTTGAATGAAATTCCTCCACCAGATTTCTGTGTGTCCTGAGTAACTGGAGCAGAGAACGGTGTAATAGACAGGGCTTATTAGGGCTAATACTAAACTTACTGTAAGTTGATGCTGTCTGGATTTTTTTTCCCATACTTGATGAGATAGTAAATACATAAAGGCCTGAATATGAGCTTTGTCTGACTTGTAAAGACACCAGAGCAGTGCCTGTGTCTGCATCTACTAAATTTTTGCAGTTGGGCATATTTTGCTTTTGCTGACTTCTCAGCTGTGCCTTTCTGTAGCTTGATTATAAAGGGAATTCATAATCGATGTGTAGGCTGGAACTTGGCACAGAAGCTGTCAAGAAGATAGGAAAAAAAGACAGTGAAGCTTTGTGTTAGAGGGATGTTGACAGAGAGCTCTAGCCGTTGCCATGCTATTTGCATTTATTGTTCAGTCTCCAAACTGGAGTTCTGCCTAGGCTTACAAAGGAAATTAAGTTTTCTCTCTTCCCAGTGGCAGGTACAAGGCTTGGGATGATGCAGTGGGAGCATTATGGATTGGTTTCACAGGGAAAGTGCTGCGTGGTGTCAATTTTTGTTTAAAAATAGAAAAGTCTTGCTTAAAACCCTTCCCCAGATTAAACACAGGGAAGCACAGGAATGATCTCTGGGACTGCTCTCCTGTCTCTGGCTCTCGCATTAGCTGTGCTTGGACACAGAGTGGTGCTGCTCATTGCAGTGCTTGGTCCTTCCTGTGCCCTCACAGCAGCTGCAGTGGTGGGTTCTCTCTGCTGAACTGCCTGGGCTCCTTGTGGTTACCTTTATTTCTGTGTGAGCTGAATTTGTGGGTCGTCACTGTGTGAGCTTGACACCATCTGCTGGGGAAGGCGCTGTGGGAGGTGCGCAGTGAGCAGAGCTGGTTTGGGATCCTCAGCAGAGGCAGTGCTGTCTTGCATAAATGAGGTTGGAAATCCATCCCTGTTGGGCCACAACTGTAGGTGTCTTTCCTAGTAATCATGCAATAGCAGAGTTTACTCAGCACTCCTGATGTCATCATCCACTTAGAAGAAACAATTTAACGGCAACATATGTTAAACAAGAGATTGACTAATTGTGGTAGCTGGTGCTTGTTTGGATTGGGTTTTGTTTCAACTTTTTATGCCTTCCAGCTACTTCAAAGCAAATTTTCTTATTTTAAGTATCTGTATTGCATTGAAAACAAGATTGAGTTGTATTCTGGGACACCATTTTGCCTTTAACAGAGTTCAAACCTAGTCTGGGGACTTGACTTTGAAATGGGCCTTAATTTTATTTGCTTTTGTTTCCCCACTTCTTAAAAAAAAGAATGTGCGTAGGAAATCCCTGTCCATCTTCACATATCTTAGAATTGCAGGTGGCCTGGAAGTAGTCCTTTTCTGCTCGGACTAATTTTATTCAACATTGTTATTTTCATGTTCAAAAAAAGGAGGCTGATCTGGTTACAACACATGAACTTGGGCATAACTTTGGAGCAGAGCATGATCCTGACAGTCTGCCAGAATGTGCCCCCACTGAAGACCAGGGAGGGAAATATGTCATGTATCCTATTGCTGTCAGTGGGGATCATGAAAACAACAAGGTATGGTTGTGTAGTTTTGTTTCAGCATACAAACTTCTGCCATGATCACTGACCCTTTGCATGGAAAGTCTGTTTAGTTAATAATTCCTGTAGCTTGAAACCATCAGAAATATAATGGATTAGCCATAAAAAGAAAACATTTGCATGTGGTTGGGTTCTCTGCAAGATAAGCTCATCTTTGGAATCTGAGTTTCACTGGAGTTCATAGCATGTCAAGGTGTATTTTAATTAGTTGATTGTAAGTAGCTGTGGTCACATGCAGCTACAAGCAAGTCATCAGCAAGAGTCCAGCCCAGGACCTTCAGTACCCAGTGGTGTTTGGGTGGTCCATAGCTGCTGCTGGTGGAGAGAGACTGCCTGACTCCACAGCCAAGGAAGCACCCGCTGGCAGTGGGGACTTGGCATTGTGCCTGTGCTACATATGAGAAGCCAAGATTATCAGGAGATGATTAGTCTTCAGTCTGGTCTGTCTTGTGGTTCATGCCCAGTCCTGCTGCCAGCAGTGCAGTCTATCTCTGTTGCTGCAGTTTTGCATCCCGTCCTGGTGATGGGGAAGCCCTGAAGCTGTGGAAGAGTTGGAGCTGGCTCTGAGCCAGACTGTGCAGGGAAGTCCCTGCAGTATAATGTAGCAGTGTCCATTGCGGACTCAACCATTACTTTCCCATCTTAAAATTTTTCTGGGGTATCAAACTGTCAGTACTGAGGGAATAGCTGCTTTCTGAGACCCCGGAATCTGGAGGTGTAAGGAGGCTGTGGCTGTCTTAGATGCCAGTTGTTGACGGAATGATACATTCCTCAGTACTGCTCTTTCCCCCTGTGACTCTCCAGATGTTCTCGAGCTGCAGCAAAAAATCCATCCATAGGACCATAGAGATCAAGGCCCAGGAGTGCTTCAAAGAGCGCAACAACAAAGTGTGTGGGAACTCCAGGGTGGATGAAGGGGAGGAATGCGATCCTGGCCTCTTGTACCAACAGGCTGATCCTTGCTGCTCTGCAGACTGTAAACTGAAAGATGGTGCCAAGTGCAGGTAAGGGGAAATGAGCTGCAGCTTTACACAGGAGAGAGTGAAGGACTGGGCTGGAAGCTCGTAATGCCACCTGCAGGGCTACAGGCCTGTTTCTTGGCTTTAAGGGTGAATGTGTGAGCTCAAGACAATGAAGGATTTCAGGAAGGGCTACTGTCTGCATACATTAATTTGTATAGCATTCTGTTACTTTGAGAAGTGACAAGAGCTGCAGCCCTGAGAATTATTACTGTGGTGTTATTATTGCTACCATTGCTGTTCAGCAAACTTAAGCAATTGGAAAACAATGTTAAAAATTTCCTGTGCAAATACAATTTTTGCTTGTATTACAAGGTGGCTTTGTGCTGGGATCACACACTGGTATTGCAGGACTGCTGCAGCATGTGTGTGAGCAAACAACACAGTGACTGCACTAAATGAGCCTCTTTCTGTTCTTGCTTTTTGGAGTGTTCGTGGCCCTGTTGCAACACAGTGTCCAATCAGGTTTTTTTCAGAGTTCAGCTCAAGACAACATAATGTTAGAGAGCTCATGCAACTGCTGTTGTTTAGCAAGAACATTGCTCAATTTTCATGAGTGTCTTCTTGCATTAGGAGAGAACAATGAAAATAAAGACAGCACAGGATAAAAAGTAGGAAACCCTCAGGACAAACAGAAGTGGGGGGAAATGTGTGGGGAAGGAAAGAATGAAAGATCTTAAGGTGCACAGCAAGTGACAAGAGTAGGATCCTTGAATAAATACAAGGGTCCCTGTGTTGTCTCTCAGTATGTTGTACTTTCTGTGTGATTTTACCTGTAGTATATGAAGAGTGAGTGGGTGTGAAGAAAGGTCATTGTGGGAGGGGACAGAGAGGGCAAGGGTTGGGTCAGCGAGTCAGTCTCCAAGAGGTAGCTTTATTTCCCTAAACATCCTTTTTTTCCTCTGGCTTTGTCATGCTTGTACTTATTTTCTAAAAATTGCTCAATATGTATTTTTTTCATTTTGATTTTTCTGCAGTGACCGGAACAGTCCCTGCTGTAAAGGCTGCCAGTTTGAAAGTGCACAAAAGAAATGCCAAGAAGCCATAAATGCTACTTGTAAAGGAGAGTCTTTTTGCACTGGTAGGACGTGGTTGTGTCCCCTGTACATCAGCTAGCCGAGTGCTCCAGGCTCAGTGTCCTGTTCAACCCTCTTTTGGTCTAGTGCCCTTTATTCATCCGGTACATGTAATTTTGGAGACCAGTTAAGCATCACATAATTGTCCTATAATGAATTTCATTGTAGTTCAGGAGTCACTTGGTGATTTATTGCCCAGAAGAACATGGAAAAACGTTGATTTCTTTTTCCTTCTTCTTTGTTTCTTTCCCTTAAGAAAAGAAAAAGGAAAACAGTGTGTCACTGGGAGGGGGCAAGAATGAGCTGAATCTTGGCATAGAAAGGGTGGAATTACTGCAACTCTGCTTCACTTCCCCACTTATTTACTACTTCTTTATAATCTTTCCTGGAGGCAAGGAGTCAAGTCAGAGTGCCTGCTTTGCTGAGAGTGCCTCCAGGGTCTGCACCTACTGCTTGGCTGGCAGTGCCACAATGCCCGAGCTGTTGAAATCCTCGGGAGCTGTGGCTGCCTCGTGGAGCAGCTGGCAGGCAGCCTGCAGATGGAAGCCAAGAGCAAGCTATTGGGATTCCCTGCCCATGGCAGGGGGGGTTGGGACTAGGTGATCTGTAAGGTCCTTTCCAGCCCTGAAATTATGTGATTCTATGATTCCCCTGGGATAAATCTGGATTTTTTTATTTTCCATTCTTCTCCTCCTGCACACTTACATGCTCTGCCCTTTGTTCTAGCACAGTCCTCTCACTCCGTTGAATCTCATCTGCAGGGAACAGCAGCGAGTGTCCCCCTCCAGGGAATGCTCCAGATGACACGGTCTGTGTGGACATGGGGAAGTGCAAGGATGGGGAGTGTGTCCCTTTCTGCGAGAGGGAGAAGAACCTGCGGTCGTGTGCGTGCAACGGTGGGTGACATGGGACTGAACTGAAACTTGTGCTTCTCCCGGCTCCTTGCTGGCCTGTTGAGGGGCTGAGTTTGTGGTGTCTGAAAAAGTTTGAACAGTTGGGTTTTGTAAGGTGTTTTCTGTTTAAAATAAGGAATGTGAACGTCCTCCTGTCTTCTGGGTTGAAGACATTGAGACTTATGGTCTGACATTTCAGCTAAAGGAGAGGACACTCTCCTGCCTTCCATCTCTGCCACTGGGAGAGATTGTAAGGAGGTCTCAACCAAGCTCTGGGCCAGGCACCTGGCAGAGGAGTAGTGGCCTCTGACAAGTGGTTAAAGATTTCAGAGAGGTTAAAGTGTCTTGAGAACATAGGACCCAAGTCCAGTGCCCTGCCACTGCAAACCTGCCTGTCGAATACTTCTGCCAGTCTTTCCTGTGCACTTGCTCTCCATGTCATCTCTTAAATGCACTAAAGAGCTGGGAGCAGAGGAAAGCTCACAGGGTTGGTGCAGGGAACTGCTGTGAGCCCTACTGTTTGGATGGAGGGCATAGCCAAGGAGGAAGGTGCCTAGAGGACTCAGAGCCCAAGAAATATTTTAATCTGTCTTTTTGGATGTGTTTGGAACCTCTTCTCTGGCCTATTGATTCCTGCAGCATTGGGGTACCAGCTCGGAGAGCTTAGTCCAATTGTACCCCATAATATGCTGCACGGAACATGTGATTGAGTTTTAGACTCGACTGTCAGTACCTGACTCACAGTCCTGCCTTCCCTGTGGGGAAGCTGTGCAGGAACACAGGGGACTCTTGATGCTTCCAAGGAATGAGTTTGTTGCTTCCTTACAGAAACAGATAACTCCTGCAAGGTGTGCTGCCGGGACGAGCAGGACAGGTGCACACCGTACGTGGACGCCAACGACCAGTTCCTGTTCCTGCGCAAGGGGAAGCCTTGCACTGTGGGGTTCTGTGACACAAACGTGAGTGTTCCCAGCTGCCCACACACACTGTGCTCTGCCCGTGGCTTCATGTCCCACTCCTCTGCAGGGAGGGCTGAACTGGCAAAGACAAGCCAAAGTTTGACCTGCTGCTGAGTAGGGTGATACGTTTTAAGTACCTCTTCACGGGGTGGGTATTAAAGGATGTTGGAGGCGGCAGATGGCAGTTAGTTCTGCAGAGACTTGTGCATGGGGAAGCTGTTACCTTGTGCAGTTCCCTTCTGCTGCTCCCCACAGCTCAGCTCAGCTGTGTGTGTGCAGGAGGTGAGCGAGTGCTGCCGCAAGCTCTCTAGGTTTGCAGTGCTTGCCTTTGCAGCTGTTCACATTAGCCCAATTAATTTTAATAATTCAGGTCAGGGAGCAATCACATAAAAATCCAGCTGGCAGCACCTGGAAGGGGCAGCAAGGCTGTGGCAAGGACACTGTTGTTGGTACTCAGGTGGGCTTTTCCATGGACAGTTGTGTCACCTGCAGACCCAGTGGCTGGAGCTAAACTGGGTGTCAGCAGAAGTGAATTTGGGAGGGCATGCCCCAGTTCTTCTGCTGGAAGAACTGGAAGACCATTATCTACTGTGATAAATCAGTACAGCCAAATCTGGAATTGCATCTGTAACCTTGGGCTTCGGAGAGCTGCAGCCTTCTCTGTGGGTAATGGGAACTGAGGCTTCCAGGGCTTAAATCTCTCCAGAAACTTCCATTTTATGTCCCCTAACACGGGCCAAAAGTGGGGTGGATTTTTTGCATGTTTCAAACATTAAAACTTTGTGCTTCAGACAGCAATTGAATGGAAACTGTTTTACCAAAAATAAAGGTAGTATAATAGATTGCTGCTACTGGCACGAGTGTAAATCTGTATTCAGAATCTAAGTCCAGTGCTGCTGTGTCTGTAGTTCTCATTTTGTTACCATCCTTGTGTGTCCTTCCCTCTCCAAGAAGGCAGTAGTTCATGCTTAGGTAGCATAAGATTATTTTGTAATAAAGTAAGTTTACTTTTGCAGGGCAAATGTGAGAAGCAAGTACAGGATGTGATTGAACGATTTTGGGATTTCATAGACCAACTCAGCATCAATACTTTTGGTAAGATACATAATCACATCCTTCTGGGATTTTTGAGTTCATGGCATGAACCTGTAAAGCTTTGGAGGGAGTTAGCTGGCTGGTTATATTCACCTGTGTGCAAGGGTAGCTAGTAGCTGTGCTTGTGATATATGCAAGAATATTTTTGCTAACAGTTGAGAATATTGATCTTGCCTTTTAAAGCTGAAAGGATGGGGATCATTTCTCCACTCTGTTATTTTCTAGGCATCTTCCAAGCTTGTAAAGGAGATGGTAGCTTCTTGTCTGAATACCAAGAAGTAGGTCACTTAGAGAAAATAAATTAAGACAGTCTCCTTAGAGATTAGCTAGATTCAGCATGGTATAAAGTGGGGCCTCTCCAGGGGGTTTAAATGTCAAAAGACTGGGGAAACTTCCTTTCTCTATCATTTAAGAAAACCACTGAGGTCACAGACCTCAAGCTGTGTGCTGAGTCACTGCCCAGGGACTGAGTGGGCCTCTTTGGTCTTGATCCAACCACATGATCCAAGCAGGTGTCACCTCACCCCCAGTGTCACCCCTGGTGTCTCACTCTGTGTCAGTGGGACCAGACAAACCCATTGTTAAGCCACTGCTGTGTAACAAGTGGTAACTGCATATGCACACAGGAAAGCTGTGCCTGTGTGCTGCAGTTATCTGGGTTTGGGGCTCTCAGTCTCTGGTCCAGGGACAAAAACTTGTTTCTTAGGTAATTGTTAAAGCTATTTAGCCTACTTTTGTATCAGAATTTGGTAATGGACTCACAGTGTGTCTTGTGTAACTGAGAGGAGCAGCTTGGCTGACCCAGTATAGCCTGTTCCAAAGCAACTCTCATTAAATGTTACAGCCTGCCAGTGTTTCTCATTGGGAACAACAGAGGGAAAAGCCTGTTATTGGTAACATATTGGATATAGTTTTCTGAAATTGTGTAATTTTATTTTTGCCTACTTCTGCTTCTCTGAGCAGTTCTGAGGCTTCACTTGCCTGAGCAGTGGCTGCAGAATGGGGATAGATGTGTATGTTCATCAAGCAGCAGTTGGTAGGTTACTGACAGATTTGAACTGGTTTCACAGGGAAGTTCCTAGCGGATAATATAGTGGGCTCTGTGCTTGTCTTCTCCTTACTGTTTTGGATTCCTCTCAGCATCCTTGTGCACTGTGTGGTGAGTAAGCTCTTTTTGAGATGACTGCTCTCTTGGATTTTGCTGTCAGAGAATACCCTTCATACATGAAGTGGCAGATGGCTGTGGGAGAAGGTGATGGGAAGCTTTTAGCAAACCCTGAGGGGGAAATCCAGCATGTGTAAGGCTTACTTGCTCCTTCAGTAGGCTAAACTCTGCCAGGCTCTGGCAGACCCAGTGCTCCCATGACTATTCCCTGGAGCCCTTTTCATTCTTTCCCAGGCAGACTTTCTTTCTCTGCCTCCTGAATTCTACCCAAGTATAATTTTGGTAACTTTATTATGAAAGTCAAAGTTTCCTAAAGCCCTGTGAAGAAATAAGACATCCACATCTTGAGGGTGGACCGAGCGGGAAGTGATCTTGGTTAAGCTTGGGTGGATGTGGTGGGGAGAGAGAGCTGCTGACAGCAGTGTAGGGTTAGAGCAGAGGGGTGCTGTGCCCACAGACACTCCTGGGATGGATGGAAAGGTATGGGAGGTAGGCAAAGGGAAAAGAACCTCATACAGTGTATCACTGCAGGGAAGAGGGGACAGGGACCTTACCTTCCTTGTTTTGTATGTGTGTGTGTGTTTTGATTTGCTTTTGTTTGTTTTCCAATAGGACAAGAAATTGGACAAGCAGTATGAGGAGAACACAAAGTCCCTGTTTTGCCCCAGTGTAAGTTGCTGTCTGGATCTTAGCAGAAACCTATTTGATGTGTAAAATCTGAACCTTGGGTGTCTGCAGAGTATTTATCCAAGAAGTGAAAATGGAGAGCCCAGGAGAGCTGTGCCTCATGCTGCAAAGGGCTGATTCAGTTTGTGGGAGAGCTGGTTTCTGGAACAAACCTGTGCTCACTCTATCAAGCACTGCAGCTTGGCAGGGTCTGACTCTTCCTCCCTCCAGTGAGTGCCTTGGCCTCAGTGACAGAGCAGCTCTCCTGCAGCAGCTGCAGCTCCCAGGGCAGGAAGCTGCTTGGCTCTGCAGAGCATCACTGAGCACCACGGGCACCGTGTACCGCGTCCCTGCGGCACAGGTCACTCAGCCTCAGCCACAGGCTGCTGCTTCCTGGCCAAGTGGTGGCAGTGAAGCTCAGCAGGATGAGGCTGCAGAGAATCTCTGCAGCCTTTGGTGTCTTGACTGCAGAATGGCTGTTTGCAGGAGGCTTCTAGAGTGCTACAGCCTTCCAGTGCTCAAGGGTGAGCTGGCCTCACAGTGCAGGGACCCATCAGTGACACTTCTCATTTTGCAGATAATGGAGCAAGGAAGAGAAAAAAAAGTGCCTGGATAAATTGTACTTACAGTCCAGCACAGAGCACCTTCTGATACAGGTTTCTGGGTATCCTGTCCTGTGCTTTGACAATCCAATTCTTGCTAATAACTGAAACAGTTAAGGAAATGTTCTTTTGTAAGGAGGAGGGACAAGGAAAGCCTCACAGAACTCTTCCTTGTACAACCACTGAGGGAAGCATACTCAAGGCAGACTGCCTCTGTCATCTACCCTGACAGAACTGAAGGTGATCTTGGTTCAAGTGCCCCATAGCTAGTCTTGAATGCCATGAGAAAAGCCACCTTAGAGCCTTACACCTGAATTCAGTCAAGCAAATCCCAGAGGCTGGTGTAGTGAGGGAGCACAGGTACAATTAATTGGCTCCTTGCACCAGCCACAGTTTAACAAACAGATCTTGTGTCTTTTGGGTCTGCTGAGGATGGAGCAGTTGGGAAATGCAGTACTGGTAGCAGGTAAACATCTCATCCTGCCCAGTATTAGCATTTGCTGAGATCCATGAGGATTGTTTTATGCCCATAAGTCCCTGTATATTTTCTAAAACATGTTCAAATAGAAGCAAAAGAAATCCATGGACTTCTAACTTAGTCTGGGTTCCAGAGTTTGGTTGTGATGACAGTGGTCCCTCCAGTCTTTGACCCTGTGTTCAGTGCAGCTTTGTGTGCATGAAACCAGAAACTCTCCAGGTTGGAGGAGTGGAATAAGTTGTACCTTGGACTGTTTCCCTCCACTAAGCAATCAGTGTCATCTGGCTTGACCCTGTACCTCCAGTCCTGGGCTTTGCCCAGGCAGTGTTGTGCCCCAGGCAGGTAGGATTGTCATCAGCTCTGTCCCAGTGAGGCTGTCACCTGTGGTGCTTTATACAGAGAAGGAAGAAGCAGAGGTAAAACAGCCTTTCTGCCTTCAGGGAGTCGAGGGGAGGGTGTCGTAGCCTTGGAACTGTTCTAACAGGAGTGCGGGTGCTCCTCAGAAGGTGCCTCCTCCCTTTGAAAAATGGTGCCAAAACTGAACCCTGAGCTCAATCCTGGTTGCTGTTCCAGTGATGTGGCTGCTTGTGTTTTGCAGAACGTGGAGATGCTCAGCAGCCTGGA
>NW_008656063.1:2631-3607 GCF_000695815.1 Acanthisitta chloris | reverse complement strand
AGAACCGGGTGGACAGCAAAGAAACAGAGTGCTAAGTGTGCTGCTGCCTCCTCAGTGTACGACTTGCGTCTGCAGAACAAGGATCTAAAACCATTTCATTTCTATAAATATAAATATATGTATATATTTTTTTGTGAGGGAGTGGGAGAATAAGGAAGTGACCTACTGCAGATGCTGGTCATGTGTATGACCTTCCTTAAATGACATCTATTAGAGCATTATATCTTTTAAAAAGGAAAATCCAAACTAGAACTGGCTTGTTTTTGAAGCTTTTTGGATTTGTTTTTCTATTTCCTTGACCTTTAACATTTCCTTCAACCTGTGGTGCAAAACCAAATATCCTGATTGGATATTGGATTGTGTATATCTGCCTTTTTTGTAATTTAATATTTTGTAGTCTGACAGCACTGATAGACCAAAATAAGGGGCTTTTAAAAATAAAATGAAAACACTGCAGTATGTTCCTTATAGAGTAGTTCATTTAGCAGTTTAAGGTACATGTAAGCAAAAGCCTAAGCAAACACCTTGAGAATAGAGAGTAATGAAAGAGACAAAAAATAGTCTCACAGCATTCAACAAAATGTGCAATCAGAATCAAGAAGTTTTAAAATTCACAGCATCTGCATAAATAACAGGATCAGAGAGGCTGGTAAACCTTACTTGATGCATGGGAAGTGCTCCCCTCTAGCACGAAACCCTTCTGCCCCAGCAGTGAGGTTGTCTTGTCTTTGTGGCTTTTTTTGGGAGCTTCCCACTCTGCAGTAAGAGATTTTTGTGTTGCAGGTGTCTGGTAGGAGAAGGAAGTGTAAGGGGAGAAATCATTTATGCAGATGAGGATGTTTTAAACTGCTGTTTACAGCTGTTGTTTCAGTGCAGAAATGTTTCTCCAAGTGCCATTTTGAAATAGGCAACACTATTGCTGAAATGTTTAAATTGCCAAGCCTCAGTTTTCTGTGGTCTATGGAAGCCCCTAATG
>NW_008656063.1:0-2618 GCF_000695815.1 Acanthisitta chloris | reverse complement strand
CACTCTTTCACAGGAGAGGCATTTGTTTAAAAACAACTGAGTTTAGTAAAGAAAGAAACCTTTGTTAAACTTCCTGGGTATAAGGAGGAGAGATTTTGAATTGAAATTCTCACACAGGTAGTGATATCTGATGTTAAAAGGTAGGAACTGGATGGTGTCCTCTGTATACCAGGAGATGTGCCAGGGCTGGAACATGTGTTGTTTTAGCTTAGTAGCAGATGGACTGACACAGTGCAGTCACAGAGTAACTGTCCTGGTAGTACAGCAGCACCTTTATTCTGCATCTGTTTTCTGCCACAACCATCTGTTGATAAAACTGACATGGAACACGTATAAGGGCAGAACCATTTGACCTGTTACACGCCTGAACTCAGTGGCAGGGGAGCTGTGGCTGCAGAGAGCCTGTGAGTTTTTAACCGTGAGGGAAAGGAAGGAAGCTGTGCTGGAAGGGCTGTGCAGTGCCCCCTTCCTCCCCACCCCAGGATCCTTGTTACACTAATACTTGAACGTGTGCCTTATGGTATTCCTATCTGACTTGCTATCGTGTTTTATATACTGGTTTTGAACTTTGTTTGGGGTTGTTTTTTGTTTGGGTTTTCAGTGCAAAGTACACGTGTGAGGAGTTAATTTAATTCCCAACCAAATAAATGCTTTTTATATTAAAAAATTCAGTTAAACAAGAGCTGTTTCTGTGAAGTCCTTTCCTAAAAGATCTCCAGTTATCAAACACCGAATTAAAAGTCACAAAAGCCAGGGATTTCCAACTGCTCCTTCTGAAACTTGGGTACTGTGGAACCCAGAATGGAACCCAGAACCTGAAGCATCCATGGTGCTGCCCTGCTTCCTGCTGGGAATGTCGTTGGTTGCACCACGTGTCCTGCGGCTTATCATCAGTTCAGATGGTGAAATCACTGCCTGACGTGTGGGGGTATGGTCAAATGCCTTTGCAGGTACCAAATCTCTTAAGTATGTCTTCTCAGCAAAAAGGTCTTTACTTCCCAGATGAAAACCAGGCAGTGGAAGGTGCTTGGGAGCATGAAAATAGGTTTGGAGCAGGCCTTGGAACTCACTGGCTCCAGCCCCCAGTCTGAGCTGTATTCCTGAACCTGAAAGCAGTATTTGCATGGTTTGTTCCTAACACTCAAGGCACGATGACCCACAGCTCCCCCCAGGGAGCCCCTTCTGCTGTTCAGCCAGTCTCTACTGAAGCATTTATTACTGAAATGACAGTCAAGTTTAATACTCATAAATATTTATAAACCAAACCAGCTTCTGCTCGGGCTCCAGGCACATGAAAAATAACTACTTATGCTGCAGTTTATAACCCTATTACATAGCAGATGACAGGTCTTGGCCAACTTGTCTTAATTATTTAACAAAGCAGAGGCAGCTTCATGGCACTAA
This sequence comes from Acanthisitta chloris, assembly GCF_000695815.1. Lineage (NCBI taxonomy): Eukaryota > Metazoa > Chordata > Aves > Passeriformes > Acanthisittidae > Acanthisitta > Acanthisitta chloris. The sequence continues at coordinate 1,214 of NW_008656063.1, read as the reverse complement.
CAGTGCAGCACACCACGAGACCATCTCATCAGTCTGTCTCACACACTGCACAGTAAGCATGCCTGGTCCAGTAGTATCCTCATATTTGCTGCCTTCTGGTTTGCTAGACAATTATTCCCCAAACCATTTTTCCCATACTTGCTGAATTTCATCTAAGTTCCAGGCAATTTTTTTTCAGTTTGTAAAGGTAGTTTTGTAGTTTGTATATACTGCATAGTCTGCAGTACTTCTCTGTTACCTCAGTTGTTAAATTAGGGATGAATCCCAAAGCTCACTGGAAAGGTCTCCTTAACTTGATGGCAAATGCCATATGGTGCAGTTTTGTCAGCACAGATGCAGACCCTTTCTGGTAGTTTCTCCAAGCTCATACATTGCCAGTTTTGTGCTGCCCAGAACTGTGCACTGCTTTGAAATCTGTGCAGGAGAGCTGGGTGTAAAGAAGCTGCTGCTGGTGCCAAAGGAAGCTGAATTTTAAAACCTTTGCTCTGAACTACACTCCATCACTATCAAAATCCTTGCTAAAGCTCAGATAACTGCTCTTCCTGTTCTATTACATCCAAATAAATTAAGCTGGACTGACATTAATGCTCTTGACAAACTCCATACTGCTGCTTCTTACCAGCTCCTAAGTGTTCAAAGCTAGTAGATGGTATTAATCAAAGTGCAGTGCACTCAAAGCTCAGCAAGGCCAGGAACTGCTCAGGGCAGCCTCTGTCCCCCGATCCTGGGGCATCCGAGACTCATTTTCCTCTGAGCCTTCCAAAGAAAGAGCTGCTCATCCCCACAGACGTTTGAGCTCCTGGCACCAGCAGCATGCAGAGAAACCAGCCCAGTACACAACCCAAGTGGTCTCACCTTTATTCTCCCACAGACCAAAAGAAGGGGACACAGAAGAATAATGACAGGGCTTCCCTGAGGACGTTGCTGGATACCAGGATGGCTGTGCCAGGCGTGGCTGCCTCAGCTCCTCACTGAGGGGATCTCACAGAAGACTGGCCTCGGGGTTCGTGTGGTCCACGTCACGCCAGTAAGGAAGCAGTGAAGGAAGAGCAGACAGTTTGTTTTCCAGGCGTGACCAAAGCTGAGCTGCTAGAAAGCTGTTGCCTTTTGCTGATAAATGAAGACCATCAGACAAATAGGAAGAGAAATCCTACAGGGGAGGGTAAAACCATGTATTAATGTTATTTGTATATATTATTACATATTACTTTTAT
>NW_008656062.1:669-2873 GCF_000695815.1 Acanthisitta chloris | reverse complement strand
TGGCAGCGTGTGGCAGCCATCACCTGTGGGCAGAAAGTGCTGAGGCTCCTTCCTGCCCAGGCAGAGCTGAGGCTGGGGAGCAAAAGAGGGAACAGAAAGCCCCAGATGTCACAGGGATGTGGGACAGCCAGCTGTGCATCGAGAGTTCTGCACATGGTTCCAGTTCTTCAGGAACTGGAACCATGTGCTGGAGCCATGGAGACACCCACCCTCCTGTCCCCCAGACCCTGACAGTGCCTGAAGGTTCATGCCCAGGAGAGGCACAGCCCACCTGGCCTTATCCTGACACCCCGGGGTGTTGCCTGCTGTGGTCACAGCCTCGCATTCCATCCAAGTGCCAGATCAGGTGTGTGACAGCCCCTCTGGGGGCTCACAGAGTTCCTGGTCTGCACCCGCAACTGGTTGTAGGGACAGCGTTGGCCCTGGGACCTGCCTCCCTCCCCTTCCCCCAGGATGCAGGGTGCAGGATGGCACCTCCAGAGCCAGCACAGGAAAGGAGTCTGCAGCCATCATCCCTTCGCTGCAGAAAAAGTAGGGAAGAGGAAAGAGACCCTCCAGCAAAGAGCCCCGGGGACCCCTCAGAGGCTGGGGGCCTGTGCCCAGCTGCTCTCCAGCCAGGGCACAGCAGCTCCACAGCCTCACAGCGAGCACCCAGGACCCCATGCCCATCTGCAGGCAGCGGGAGGGCCGAGGGCAGAGCTGGGATAAGCCACAGCAAAGACGGCTGTAGCGGGGAGAAAGGGGGATTGAGGGATTACTGTGGCAAATGGCTGGGAGCCTGTTAAAGCTGGAGATCAATTTGCTCCCCCCTGGGGAGAGGAAAGTGGGGCCTCTGCCCCACAGGAACTAATCTGCTTCTTAATGAGAAGCTGGGAATTTTGTTGTCAACAACCAGCAACATGCCTGCCCAGGGCAGCAGTGGTGTAGGGGCACAGGGGCATGGGGGTGCAGGAGTGCAAGGCTCAGGGATGCAGGGCTGGGCTGGGAAGCCTGGTGAGACATATGCCCTGCACCAGCAGCTGCCCCAACTCCTAGAACCACTGCGTATCCCACTGAGATGAGATCATCCAGGATCCTGGACCAGACACAGCTCTGCTGATCCCCCCAGAGCAGTGTTGTGCCTGTGCCCGGCTCAGTGCCAGCCCACAGCCGCTCATGCTCCATTCTTTGGCCAAGCTCCCTCCAGCCTCTCCTCCAGCCCTGCAGGTTGTGTGTGAACAGCCCCAGGGTGGGTTGGGGTCTCTTGCACCTGCTGGGTGCCCTTGGCTGGACCGCACTCCCCCAGCTAGGTTCTCCTAGGCTTGGCCTGCAGCCCTGTGTGACAGACTAAGCAGAGCTGCTATTTCTGTCCCCAGCATGCAGATATAAAAGATGCACAAAATAAAAGATGCAGGACAGGCTCTGGAGTGGGGTCACACCTGCCACCTCGCCTTCCTCCCCCAGGGCTGGGCCTGTGCTCTGCACCGTTCTCAGTATCGGGAGCAGCACGTGGTCAAACCACAGGTTATAGAGCACAGTGACACCCACAGCTCCAGACCCATCGTCCAGAGGAAAGGTCCCACTGCACAATGCAGGAGCAGGTGAGGGGCTGTGGGGCAAGGGGTTCACTGGGGGCCAGACAGGACCATCCCTTGCTGGCTTTTCTTACCTTTCTTAGGTAACTTTCTTGTGAGCCCTGTGGGTTTGGGCTGAAAGGCAAAGCTCAGGGGAATTAGGGCAATGCCTAGTGCTCCAGGTCCCTGGGGCCCAGAGCAGAGAAGGGGCTGGATGAGCTGCTGGAGAGTCAGCCCGCCCTGCCACTAGGTTCAGATCCCACCTGTAGCCCCAGAGTGGATGGGGGCACTCAGGCCTAGCCACCTGGGCTCGCTAACAGGGGCCAGAGCGAAATGGTTATCATGAGGCTGCTCTGAGTCAGGGCTGTGCTGGATCCTGACCTCCACAGCAGTGGGGTCCTGGCTGTCCAGTGCCAGGCTGCAGTGCTATCTTGCTGCTCCAGTGCAGGGCTGAGCAGCTGGGAGCACTTTGCTCAGCTGCCTGCAACCTGTGCTAGGCAGTGGGACACCTCAAGGCCTCCCTGTCTGGGAGAGGGTGAGGCAGTGTGGGGCTGTACCCACACTGGGGTCCCCTGGGTGGTATATGGGCACTTGGGGATGCTGGTGCGGAGTCCCAAGACCCAATTGCCCAGGGTGTCTGGGACCGTAGGT
>NW_008656062.1:419-657 GCF_000695815.1 Acanthisitta chloris | reverse complement strand
ATGCTGCAGCCGCTCCCCTGGAGGGTGCAGGGTTAGTTTGTGGGACCTGGTACTGTGCTGGGGATGCCGCGGCTGGGGTCACGTCCCTCCACCAGCTCTGCATCGCAGGCGGATGCTCGGGAAGTATGTGGTTGCTCTCACAATGACTGAGCACAGCGAATCTCCCGCTGCCTCAGGGTGGGTGTGAGACAGAAACCACGCTGCACGTGGTGCTGGGAACTGGGGGCTGCGGCACACC
>NW_008656062.1:0-242 GCF_000695815.1 Acanthisitta chloris | reverse complement strand
GGAGGCCGACGTGCTGCCCGACCTCTGCGAGAAGCAGGTGGTGCAGGACTTTGCCCGCCCCTTCCAGCCTGCCATCTACCTGCTGCTTTCACTGCTGGGCACAGTGGGGAATGGGCTGGTGCTGCTCACGCACACCCGCTACCGCCAGGCACACAGCATCAGTGATGTCTGCCTCCTGCACCTCGCCCTGTCTGACCTCCTGCTGCTCCTGACGCTGCCCTTCGCTGTCACCAACACGCTGC
>NW_008656061.1:0-993 GCF_000695815.1 Acanthisitta chloris | reverse complement strand
TGATTCTAGGATTCTTTGCTGTCATGTTTCTCGTGTTTGGTCCCTAGTATATCAATAATACCATGTTTGCAATACATAGTCCCTTTAATATAATTTGTAAGATTCATTTATAAGATGACTGTGTTGCTGCTCATAACACCAATCTGGTGTATGTATTCAGTATTTGGGGCACCCCTGTACTTATCTAGGCAGTCAGGTTTTTCAAGCAGGATTTCCCTTTGGTGACTCCATGCTTACTACTTCTGATGACTTTGTTGTCATCCATGTGCTTAGAGATGACCTCCAGAATGAGGCGCTACATTACCTTTCCAGGGATTGAGGTGAGGCTGACTGGCCGGTAGCTCCCTGGGTCCTCCTTCTTGCCCTTGTTGAAGATCAGGGTGACATTTGCTTTCTTACAGTCCTCAGGGACCTCTCCTGATCACCATGACTTTTCAGTGATCGTGAGTGGCCTAGCTATGGTGTCTATCAGGTCTCAGCACTTGTGAATGCATCCAATCAGGGCCCATGGACTTGTGGATGTCAAGCTTGCCCAGGTGTTCTCTAAACCAATCCTCCTTGACCAAGGAGTCTTCCTTCCAAGATTCACAGCATCACAGAATGGTTTGGATTGGAAGGGACCTTAAAGATCTAGGTCCAACCACCCTGACATGGACAGGGACACCTTTCACTAAAACAGGTTGTTCAGAGCTCCATCAAGCCTTGTCTTGAACACCTCCAGGAATGGGGCATCCACAACTTCTCTGGGCAAACAGTTCCAGTGCCCTACCACTCTCACTGTAAAGAATTTTTTCCTAATATCTAATCTAAAACCTACTTCCTGTCAGTTTGAAGCCAGTCCCCCTTGTCCTGTCTCTACACCCCCTTGTATAAAGTCCCTCTCCATCTGTCTTGTAGGCTCCCTTCAGGTACGGGAAGGCTGCAATTAGGTTACCCCAAAGCCTTCTCTTCTCCAGGGTGATCAATCCAAATTCTCTTGGTCTTTCCTCATAG
>NW_008656060.1:0-862 GCF_000695815.1 Acanthisitta chloris | reverse complement strand
GTCCTGCACTTGGGTCACAACAACCCGAGACTACACTACAGGTTTGGGGAAGAGTGACGGGAAAACAGCTCAGCAGAAAAAGACCTGGGGGCACTGGCTGACAGTGACTGAACCCGAGCCAGCAGTGTACCCAGGTGGCTAAGATGGCAAATGACATCCTGATTCATCAGAATAGTGAAGAGCTGGGATAGTTTTCCAAGATTCACCTCAAATCCTGCATTCAGTTCCTGGCCTCTCACTACAAGAAAGGCACTAAGGTGCTGGAGTGTGTCCAGAGAAGGGCAATGGAGCTGGTGAAGGGTCCAGAGCACAAGACTTCTGAGGAGCAGCTGAGGGATCTGGGGTTGCTTAGCCTGGAGAAAAGGAGGTTTAGAGGAAGTCTTATCACTCTACAACTTCCTGAAAGGAGGTTGTAGCCAGGTGGGAGTTGATCTCTTCTCCCAAGTAACAAGAGAAAGGACAAGAGGAAATGGCCTTATGTTGTGCCATGGGAGGTTTAGATTGGATATGTGAAAAATTTCCTCACCAAAAGGGTTGCCAAGCACTGGAGAAAGCTGTCCAGGGAAGTAGTGGAGTCATCAACCCTGTAGGTATTTGAAAGAGGTGTAGATGTAGTGCTGAGAGACATGGATTAGTAGTGGACTTGGCAGTGCTGGATTAACAGTTGGACTCAATGATCTTAGAGGTCTTTTCCAACTGAAATGCTTCTGTGTTCTTACTGAAAGCAAACTAATCAATAAAACAGTTCTCTGCCCATCAGGTTAATTTCCAGGGGTAATATGCAAAGAAGTTGTTTAGTGACTTTTTCTTCTTTATTCTAAGTGATTATCTTTGATTTCCCTTTTGCCTGCTTATAAATGTT
>NW_008656059.1:10346-16924 GCF_000695815.1 Acanthisitta chloris | reverse complement strand
TATTTACGCTATATATAGGCAGAATTTCAGAAGAATACAATAGGATTTAAATGTGCAGAAGTCACTTCCAAAATTTCACCCAGAATTTGGAAATAAAGGTGTTCTTTAAACAACAGATTAAGAAAAGAAGAGTTGATTTATCAGCCTGTAATTTAACCTATCTTTGCTTAAAAATATCTCAGCTCCCACATTATAAAGCTTTGGGACTGACAATTTTGTGGCATCAGCGTGTCAACTTCTGAGAACTGTTACATTCTCCCAGGCTAAAAAAAGACAAATCTCTCATAAGTTATAGGAAAAAAAACAAAGCATGTAGCAGTGCATTAGTTAGAATAAAAAACAGAGAAAACACACAGCATTTCTTGGGGTCAACTAAAATCCACATCTTTGCTATGCAGCATGAGCACACAGAAAGGCAGACAAGTGCTAAAGTGATCTGGGGCAGCTGGGCTGGGGTGTTGGTCCATGGATAGATGAGATAGAGGAGGAAGGGAAAGGAGAGAAGGAAGCTTGTTGCTGTTGGAAAATGCAAACAAATATTTGGGAGAAAAGATGGTTTTCTGAAGTGCTCATAGCCCATGACAATGCAATTAGAATTGTTTTGTTTCCTGCAAACCAAGCTATGAAGGTTTTATTGCAAACATGAAACTGTTTCTTTCAGTAATAAAGCTTTTATCTTCGCAATAAAACCGTGCCCAACCTGGATGTGCCAGCAGTGCAGGTCTCTGTGTTTGCTGCCTGTCTTGTTTTGGCAGATGCACGAAGCAAAATCAGATTCTAACAGTTTGACCTCTCTCACTTCTTATGTTCTCTAGGGGATAATAAAATCCAAGATACAATCCCACAGCAGTTAATGAAGCTTAACCTCACACCCTCTTAATTACCAATGCATTACACCAACTATAGGCATCATACTCTTCTCTAAGCTATTTTACAATTCTAAAGAAGTACTACTGTGCTATTATTTAGCAACATAATCCAAGCTGGATGTGAAATCCCCCTTATGTACAATCCTTTGATCCTCACAGGTTTCAACAACTGTATAATTAATAGTACTTGAGAATCTAAAACATTATCTATTTGTGTATCGATAAATATGTTGCTCACATGGCTCTGTGCACCTGTGGTGGGATGCAGTGATTGCCACAGGTATGAGGAGAGAAATGGGGAGTAAATATTAAAGGAAATAGGATTCACTGTTGATCTCTACCTGTAACGACACTTCCATAGTTTAAGTTCACATGAATTTAAGGCTCCTTTTAATGATGTTAATTTTCAGTATTTCAGGGACACCAGATGGTAAGGCAGGAAGGGTCAATATTTTCTTTTCAATAAAGTGTTATATAAATGTCAGTTTAAAGGACTCTACTCCCAAAAGGGAGGAGGAGTCTATTTTGATTGCAAATACTTGTGAGTACAAGGTCTATTCTCAAAGAGCACAAATGAATGGATACAGAATTCTTCTCCTTTCAGTAGTCCTCGTACAACAATTTATTTCCATCTCCAAGTAAAGCTGTTCCATGGAAATTTTTCTTTGACATTCAGAGAGACCAAAATGATGTGAACCCAGGAGAAATGAGAACTGTGTGAGGAGAAAAGGGAAGAAATATTCCTCTGGTTTATGAAATAAATAAAGGTTAATTCTAAGTACTCTAAGGAGTATTTTTTTTTTTACCCCATGAGAATATACACCCTACTCCACATACACAGAAATAAACCCTACAGTCAAGACATAAAACTCTGCTGCAACTTCCTCACACTACAGCTCCATCTCACATTGAATCCCAGGAATGCAGATAAGATTAGATGATTTTTTTTTAAAGTTTTACCTTTTTCAGAATCACTTAATGAATCCTCAAGCACAGAAAAGATAAGCAGAACAGATAATGAGGATAGTAAAACAAGTAATCTGAAGGAACTCAGTAAAAATGAGAGTGTCCTTGTCTCAAATTCTGCAAACTCTGCTGCAGCCTATAATGCACCAAACAGATTTAATATCAGCATTATTCATGCAAACCTTCAGGGATGAGCACTGCAAGCAACAGTTCATTAACTGAGCAAATCAACTCTACAAAGTTACCAACTAGACTTATAAAGTAGATATTTGTGAACACTGAAGCCAAAACATTTGGGTTTTATCACTCTTATGATGCACTTAAAAGGCTAAGTAGGATGTATGTTTAAAACCCCCAGAACTTCAAAACTAAGATGATGAAAAAAAAGGGATGAGCACTGCAAGCAACAGTTCATTAACTGAGCAAATCAACTCTACAAAGTTACCAACTAGACTTATAAAGTAGATATTTGTGAACACTGAAGCCAAAACATTTGGGTTTTATCACTCTTATGATGCACTTAAAAGGCTAAGTAGGATGTATGTTTAAAACCCCCAGAACTTCAAAACTAAGATGATGAAAAAAAGAATCATAAAACCCCCAGAACTTCAAAACTAAGATGATGAAAAAAAACATAGAATCATAGAGTTTAAGGGTTGGAATGGACCTTACAGATCATCTAGTCCCAACCCCTGCCCTGGGCAGGGATAACTCCTCCCTAGATCAGGTTGCTCAAGGCTCATCCAGCCTGGATTGAACACCACCAGGGTTGGGGCAGCCACCACTAAACTTCTCCTTCACTGTGCAGCTTTTCATTGTCTCCTGGTTTCAGCTGGGATAGTTAATTTTCTTCCTAGAGGCTGGTACAGTGCTGTGGGTTTAGGTTTAGCAGGAGAATAATGTTGACAACACACTGATGTTTTCATTGTAGCTGCAAAACCTGAAATTTAAGCCAAACATTTCTTTCCTCTGACTCTGGAAAATCTTTTTATTAGATTGGCCTGAAATTTTGGCAAAGATGAAGCTTTACACTTTATGAGTTCCCAGAGTGGCTCCTGCTTAAAAGGACTTCATTCTTCTTAAACACAAGTGATTAATTTTTTTCCCCAAGTGGCTTCTTTCAGCTTCTCTGTCAAGTTTACCCACTTTGCACAGTCTCTTAACAGGCAACTTAACAGAGAGCAATCTTGACTGTCAAGGTGAGTTGTAACTGGCAAATATAATCCATTTTTTCCTCATTAAACCTTGTGAGAATCAGTTCTCCCACAAGCCTAAATAAAATAATTAGGAATAAAGCTAAAGAAATTCTTTTATAGGCAGTTGTAGAATTTTAATTCCAAATCTGAAGTCATTTTATTATTGAATCAATTTTCCATTCACCAATCAAGTAGTTTTATTTTATGATCGACCACAGAAGTTACCATTTCTTATATTATATACTATTCCCAGGATTTATGCTCTTATAGTAAAAAGTTGCTTTCTTTTTTTTTTTAAGAATATAGATTGAACAGAAATGGTTTCAAACATTTAAAACACTTTCTAAACCCCACCAAGTATATAGTGTTGCCAGAGGTGTATAATTTTTCAGCATTACATCTTAATGCCAGTTTCCTGAAGGAGCTTTGACTACAAAAGGCATGAATATGTTTTCAAAGGATGATGGATAAATTGGTGGGTGGTAATATAATATATCTTAGGCAGCTGATCAGGGCTTTTTATCCTCTGCTTGTCTTTTAGTTATACACAATTTCAAGATAATTATGGTCTCTAAGAATGTCTTTTCCCCTTCCTACTACCAGCAATATTTGTCTTGGTTATAGGTTCAAGAAACTTCCAATCACATCACAGAATTGGAATGGGGCAATTATGGCATCTCAGCAGAGAACTGAACATATAAATACACTGACCACACAATATGGACATTTAATCTGGACACAACATGGACAGTTAATGAACTGTCTTTTTGTAATGCACCAGTTAATTAGAACACTAGCTATGGAATATATTGAACCCATACTTGGATTTTATAGAGCAAAAACCCAAGCATAACATCTGATTCAGGTTGATATGTACCATGTTGCCTTTCCAGTAAAGAACACAGTCCAACCAGACACTGAAAATAAACCAATTCCTAATCTCATTAAATACAATGCCATTCCACGCTCAGATGTGCCATAAACTCCTGACTTGGGGAAGTCATCCAAATCCTGAACACCTCATTTTTTTGACAGGAGAGGATTTCTTGAAGCACCTGAAGGTGAGGGTTACTTCACTGATGCAATACAAATCAGAGAAATCAACTCTCCTGTGCCTTGGCTGTTAAACTAAGGAAGTGTTGAACAGCCAAGGTAAGAGTAAAAAGCACAGACAAGAGTACTGTTGGTTGTGTAAATACACAAAGGGAGGAAGAAAACAAGAGAATTATGCTTTCCTCAACTTTCCATAGCAATATTGTCCACTTGGAGTCTCTTACAGTAACAGCACTATGGAGTTACAGAGAGAAATGCAGTGTTCTTGCCTACTACCCACCCCTGAAAATTAAGAAGGAAAAGTTATTCCATATGAGACAACAGAGCTCAAGAAGGCACATCAAACTAACAGACCAAAGCTCCAACTGGGACAAGAAAGAGAGATGTATGGAACAATATCTGTTGATTCACTTGCAAAAGCATATGACAATTCAATCAAAGGTGAATGAAAGATGAATAAAATGTATGTGAAAATTTAATGCAATGCAATAAAAACATTCATTTGAATAATTTAACCTCAATGAGAAAACCAACTGCAGTAATCACGTATTGTATGGTCAGGGAGTCAATGACTTGATTATCAGCTACTTACAACCAATTATTATTAAAAAATAGAGATTGTGCTTACATAATTCATACTTAAAAATCAAATTCCAATCTATTTGTTTAGGCTTTATTCTAAACCACGAGAACAACTTCTAAAAATTTCACCCCTAAATGACCCTCAAGGTCATAAGAAAAAAAAAATCAGATTTTTCATAACCATGATCATAGAATTTCATTAGGAAGATACTTTTTCGTGAATACTGGAAATAATACTGAATTGGTAAAGCATAGAACTTACCATCTTTAGGTGGGAAAACAGAAAAAGTAATCGTTGTGTCCAGAAATAGTCTCTGAAGATACTTAAGGAAATAGTCAGACTTCACTTGATGCAGAAGTAATCAGTAAATTATATGTTACTTCTGATATTAGAAAAACGCAGCCTTGGAAAGACGTAAAATATTTAATGAAATTTTGTAAGATTATCCTCACACTTCAGCACTTTTTCTGGTGTTGATGAGGCTCTTTCTGTTATAATTTTCTTATAACAGAAAGTATCAACGTTTGATTAGGAACCCACTGAAGAGGAACCTTTCTGTACGCCCTGACTCAAAGCTGACCATGTTTCCTGGGACAAAACAGAGTCAGAATGAAACCTAAGTGTAAAGGAAGTTGTAAAGATGTTAAGTGATATTTTTATTTTCTATAGGAAACTACAATAAATATCTACACAAACTGCACACGGTTTCCACCAATGCATTTGTGGCAGTTTAGCTACTCTTCCTGATAGGCAGGTGAAAAGTGTACACAGCTCATAGAATTGGACCTCTAAGACCATCGAGTCCAACCATGAACCTGTCACTGCTGGAACCCTAAACCTGTGTAACTCCACCATATATACACTTTAAAATGTATTTAAGTTCCTCAAGAGATTACAGCTTGCCTTGTCAAAAGCAGTGTGTCTTATTTACCTTTAAGATGTTGTCAGGATGCTCTTTAGCAGAAGCAACAAACAGGTCATGTCCACAGACAATTCCCTCTGCGAGAAAATACTTGAACAACAAATTGGAGTAAAGACCATATTTATCTTCCTCTGTGAAAACAAGAACAGTCAAAATTTTCTTCTGTTAGCTAAATGGCCTGTGTGTATGTCCACAGCACTGCAACAGCCTCTTTTGGTCTATCTCCTGGAGTATATAACGTACAACACAAATCACAACACAAATCAGTAAAATTAGATTCCAAAACTTTAAAAATCATGCTTGACAATACTCTATTTCTAATTTTTCAAGCCAGAGAAATAGTTCTCAATCAAGCATTTGATTCTAAGTTAGTTACAAAAGAGCTCTCTTCCCAGTAACTCAGCTCCACACATTTTGCTGTGACTGAGGATGGAGATCCACGTATGAGACTAGGAAGGACACAAGACTCAGATAAAGCTGAAGCACTAGAGTTATGAAAGCTAAAAGCAGAACTGACACTATCTAAAGTTTTGAAGAAGTATTACCTTGGACCCTACTTAGATCTTTAACTGTTTCAACAAGAGGAAAATAAAACCCATATGTAGATAAATCTCCCTTATAACTGGAGTCCAGGAAGACCTACAGCTCCTGCTCCCCAAATGTTGGCTCTCTGGTGATTTATGCTTTGGTTGCTGATTGCAACATCATTGCCAACATACTATTCACAGAATATTGATTTCCATGTGCTAATCTCCATCTCTGGAGCTCTCAATTTAAGCCCTCTAGGAATCAAAGGGACAGCATGATATCTAGTTTCCTTTTCTAAATTGTCTGAGCCACCTGAAAGAAGCCACCAAGCCTTCCATGTAATCACATCACTGCAGCAGATGTCAGTGGAGGGAGACAATGTTGTCAGATCTCCCTCCCTTTGAACACAAGAGGCAAAGGAACACTCCTTGGGTGCTCCAGAAGGATCATTCCTTGGTGAA
>NW_008656059.1:6761-10328 GCF_000695815.1 Acanthisitta chloris | reverse complement strand
ACAGGTTAAAGTTCACCTTCTTCAGCATCTGAGGCACAGAAACACTGAGTTGTATTCAATACACTGACATGTAATGGAGTATAAGCAAATATCTCGTTTAGCCCTAGTGTTTAATGGTTTGCATATATACAAACATTTTTGTTTTGTGTGTGCAGCTATACAAACAGCCCTTCTGCAGCATCATTTCTGCTGCTAATTACTCCTCAGAAGGTAAACAACACGCTCAATTTTGTGCCACATATAACATGGAAACTCCATAGACTGTGGGTAAACACAAGAAATGATACTGTGTGTTGATGATTATTTAACTAATTTTTCCCTAGAGGAAATAACAGTTAAGAAGAATTTGTACTCAAATTTTATTTGAAATGCTGAAATGTTAAACTGTAGAAGCAAAGCAATGAGGAACAGCAATATAAGCCCTTTTGCTCACTTATCCAAGATTATAATTCGTTTTGTTGACTCATTGACCTATTTGTAATAGAACAGGACTAGGAGGTTGTCACACTGCCATACCCTTCCAAAATCTATTTTGAAGAACAGAAATCTTCAGTTTATCAAATTTAAAGCATTCACATTCAGTCTCAAGACACAGCATTTTAGCATTAGCTTTTCCTTTAGTCTTCTTACCTTGATTTTCATTAACAGCAAACTTAGAGTAAAAAATAGGAAATTAAGTACTGGAGAGTGATCTATTTATAAACCACCTCACAGTCTGCTACAGTACTCTGAGGATTAAATCTGTCTCAGAAAGCCTTTACAAACAGTGTATCTTGAATTGTTAAAGTCAACGCATCTGTAAGAATCCCTCAGTTCTTCAATTTGGCAGAGAGAGGATGGCTTTTTATTGATTCATTTCTAGGTCACTAAACTTTGTGGTATTCAAAAGATCTAAAGTGCACCCATATGGAGCTTTTCTGAGAGCATCCATTGTGCCCTGCCTTCAGTAGTTGTGCTACTGTCCAAACCCACAGGAGTACAGATTTCTTCTCGTAAACAAACAAACAAATCATTTAGCACAGGTACTTCAGGAGCTCACTGATGACTTCTATAGAGTGAACTGCTTTGCTGATAACTCTTGGACACACTGTTTTGATGGCTGGGATAAATTTTCAACTCGATTTTTCCATGCTACAGCCACATCCAGAAGAACTACCTTCATTTCCCCAACCCTGGTGGTGTTCAATCCAGGCTGGATGAAGCCTTAAGCAACCTGATCTAGTGAGGATTTGTCCCTGCCCAGGGCAGGGGGTTGGGGCTGGATGAGCTCCAGGTCCATGCCAACCCCTAAATTCTATGATTCTATAATTTCACATGTGTAGCAACTAGCACTTAAGTTCATTTCAATCATTTAGATACTTAAGCCTGGCCCAAATCTTTATTCCCAGTCTCCATGCTAAAGAGCTGTCCCATCAGCAGCCTTCACTGTGAACTTCACTTCTAGCTAATAAGGCACATTAACAAATAAGACTTTTGCAGCTGCAGCCTCTTTTCTGGGTCCACTCACACAACAGTCCACTGCTTTCTCTGATTCTTAGTGAACAAAGAGTGTTCTGCAGCTAAGTAGCAGATGAGTAACCAGTGAAGCGTAAAACTATACAAGGAGAAGAGATGATTTACCTAGAAGTTATGCATATTGTCTCCAGGACAAAACCTCTTCTGATCCTACAGATAAGGATGTAAATAAAATAGCTGATTGTGATCATTACCCACTGGTCTCCTTGCACAACATCCTGGCTGGAGTAGTCATGAAAGAAAAGGAATATTGTCCGTGTGAGTGCAATGAATTCCAACATATAACTATGCTGAACACTAAGGATAAAGACCAACTCCTATTTATGGCTCTTTTCACCACTACACTGTATAAGCTATGCATAAGAGACATTCTCAACACCTTTGTGCACTGACTGTAGCTACTACTCAAAGAAATCTGTGGGTCACAGGTAGGACACGTTAAGTCACTGGATTTTATCTAGGGCACTGAAAACAAAGAGAGCAGATACAAGTGAGACACAGTAAATACATGAATTATATAAAAATCAAGAGCAAAAATAGAATTATAGATACTGATATGTAAATGGAAAGAAAAAAAATCTCTAGCCATAACTATTCCCTCTGCAGAGAGGTATTCATGTTCCAAGAGAGAGATGCAGATCAGCTCTAGAACTTGAAGAGGAACAAGAAATCTGGAACAAAATCCACCATAAGGTAACAAATGTGTGTAGATCATATTTATACACCTGACTTTTAAACATTAGTATATTAAGCAGCATGAAGGTCCTTGAAAATCTTCAGCACTAATCTGTAGTCTAATTGCTTAAAATGATGAGTTGTAAGAGGTAAAAATAAGACTTCGACAATGTAATGCACAGAGAGCTTATTTTTGTTCCTCTGCACAAAGTCTAGACAGGTTGCCCTAAAGCTGCCAAAAGCCTGTCACAGCCTATCAGTATTGATAATTTTTTCACCAGATAGTTCTACAGTATGGTCCTGTGACCTAAGGTGTGTCTTTCTGTAGCGATGAAACATCTCTCTGAATCGCTGCAGGTTATAAAACACGATTATTTTAATAATCTGAAATTCCATTTAAAAGATACTTTGCTAATGTCCACATTTACTGAGCTGGAGGGGATATACTTTGTGTCACTTGCATTTAATTAGCACATGCCAAAACGGAGTTGTCAAACATATAAGTTACGAAATTTGGCGTTTGGCCATACTTCAGGAAGGTGAATTCTGGTAACTGCTATTTTGTAGAATTATATTTAGCAAATCACTGTTTTGTATCTCTCTCCAGATTATCTTTTTCAGCTTTAAAAAAGATGATAAATTCAGCTACATTGACAAGTGAAGAGAGCTCTTACCAGTCAGGTTAAATTGCATGTCTAACAAAAATAATAGTAGCTAATTAAAGTAGCTGAAACTGCTTCAAGGCTTAGAATGTGCAAGTATAGACCTGTTTTTAACCAGACAACTTCAACTTTTAATAACTGACCTCAGCTACCAACAAAACCCCTCCCACTGATAATCTTTAAAACATTTAGCTGTCAATGACCTTGTCAAAACTAGAGCATCTTAAAGGTAATTAGGAATATGTTCTTACAGGGTGCCCAGGACAGATCTATTTGAGTGTGCTGTAACTCACTATGCAGAACATGTTATATAAACAAGACTTATATTTAAAAACGAAGTAACAGCCTTCTGGAAACTTTTCCCCAGGCTGGCAAAACAGAGACACAGCAGGCTGAGCTACATGGGAGAGCAGAGTCTGCTTAATCAACACCTACACTACTTGTTTGGTTTGAAAGGGGAGACTCTTCTAAAAAGCTCCTCCACTGAAGAAGGAGAAGATGAAACCACAAACAAATGGTCTCACAAACTGGTTTCGTAATATTCCCCATAAGAATGATTTTTTTACCATTTCTTATAAACACACCACAGAGAGCTTTTTTTGGAACCAAAGTGCCAGTTAAAATCCAAAACATTCTTTCTGTATGAACACAGAATCACCAAGGTTGGAGGAGACCACTGAGATCATTAAGTCCAACCAACAACCTGTCACTGCTG
>NW_008656059.1:900-6528 GCF_000695815.1 Acanthisitta chloris | reverse complement strand
TTGCAGAGAGCCAGGAGGTCACCCCTGAGCCTCTTCTCCAGGCTAACCACACTCAACTCCCTCAGCCCTTCATGTGCTCTAGCCCTTTGCTGCCCTCGTTGCCCTTGGCTGGACTCTCTCCAGTGCCTCAATGGCCTTTGGGCAGTGAGTGCCCAAAGCTGAGCACAGCACTGAGCTGGGACCTCCCCAGTGCCCAGTGCAGGGGGATGACACTGCCCTAGTCCCATTGCCACACTGCTCTTGAGCCAGGCCAAGATGCCCTTGGGCTCCTTGGCCACCCGTGCACACTGTTGGCTCCCACTGAGCTGTGCCACCAGCACTGCAAGGTTCTTTCTGAAAAAAAACCCAGAACTCTCAAGCTCCTCTAGCAGCTAGGATCTTGCCTGAGACTACCATGTGCCTCAGCTCTCCAACTCCCATATAATTAAAACACTGTCAAAAGAACATACTATAGAATTAAGTTCAACTGAAAATCACAATGCTCTTTATTACGAATTAAGTTTAAAAAAAAACTTGCACAGTTATATTTCAAACAATGTTTTACAGTCTTATCAAGTAACCTGTGCCATTACTACATCTTCAAACACAACAGTTAAAATAAATATTTTAATACCATGAATCTACTATTATTTGGTTAAATTAACCAAGATAATGTGTCAAATAATGAAGATGAGCATTTAATTTGCAAAGGGAGCTAAGCTAAAAGTAATGCAATTTATTCTTGCCTTAGAGAATGTTGAAGGAAGGGGGAAGAATTTAACCTTTTTATAACACTTGGAGTACAACACAGAAAGATCTTCCTAGGAGGTTTATCAGTGACAGCTTCAATCCTGATGATATTAAGCTTGCCTAGACTAATCTCATGACAGAATTTTTTGGTATACTGACAGGATAGTCTAACAATGCAGTTACAATTCTACCTGCACCAACTTTAAAAATGAGTCTAAAATTTTTTAGACTAATGAGTCATGAATAAATATAGTTCCTCCTCTAAGACACTTTGTATATAATTATATGTTTCAAAATGACAGATGGTAAGTCTTCTTTGGGGAAAAAAATTAGTTTTCAGATCTAAAAGAGACATTCTTCATGTTTCTGTGAAGCTAAGCTTAATATCAGATCAGAAATACACAACCAACAGAGGGGATAAGCAAATTAAAACCTACCACTGAGTATTGCCAGCTATGTGCTCAGAGGAGAGGAAAAAAAAGGTTCAGGTGAAAATCCTATCATTTTCAAACCATTGAGTCCTGTCATCTGTTTCACTAGAACACAGAGCCCACTGCCCTTGTGCTTGCTTCACCTGGTGCCTTGAAGGTCAGGTCAAACAGGGAGCTAACCTTGTGCTCAACAGCAGCCAAAGGCAGATATTTAGGAAGAAATAATAAGAACTGAACCAGCAATTGTGATTCTTCACACAGACACTTCCTTGGCCTTCCACCACTTGTAGCTCGAGGCCTTCCTTAGCCAGACTTGGTACCCACCACCCTAGTAGGGCCAATGGCTTTCTCTTCCACGGAGCTGCCCAGTGTCCACTGAACCCAAAACATCCCATGGTGAAGTATTCCACCACTTCTCCAGAACAACTTCCTTTTGTTTAATGACAATTTTCCAGCTAGGAGGTTCATTTGATGCCACTCAGCTTGTCTAGTGGAGAGAATATTGTAATGGAAAGACCAAAAAAATTAATCCATGATCTCTGATCTATATAAAATATAATATGTTCTAACATTTTTTCCTTCTTTTCTTACTGCACCTTCAATCTTCTGCAAGAAATTGGCCTTTTTAGCTGTAATAACACTTTTTTTTAACCTTTATCTGCATACTTTTACCTATCAATTTTAAATCTATTGACAGTTGCCTTCCTGGAATTGAGTTTTAACTTACAATAATAATTAATTTTTCAGTATTTAATAGGCAGGCACTCAGACATTGCTTCTCCTATCTCAAACAGCTTTGCAATGTGGTATGTTTTCACCACTCCTGGAAATAAGAAAATTGAGGTACTTTACAACTTATTCAAAGAGAAAAAACAATCACACAACTTCCTAGACTCCCAACAGCTCAGAGGTGTTGCAGTGACTGGAAAATGAACTGTTAGATCTGTTGTCCCTAGTTTTCTGTTCAGGCAACTTTGCTAGGAAAGTAGCAAGCTTGAAAGTTTCTCCTAAGGACCTTAATCTGATAAACATTTAAAATAGGAAAAAACATTCCCTTTTCCATCGTTTTGAAGTAGTTTGGTGTCCTTAGAAGCCCAAGATTAATGTAACAAATCAGACGGGATCTCCTTCAATTTCTCCTCTGCAATTATGATCATCTTTACTCATAAGCTGAAAGTGTAAAAATGTACAAGATGAACTTGCAAGAAGTTAGTCTTCCCTGACACTTGTGGGTTTGGCTGCTGTGCTTAAACTGAGGGGCTGGGAAACGTTTCTCCATTCTAAATACATGCCCTGGGGATATGAAGACAAGAGGTAAGTGCACAGTGTTCCTCTTCCCCTTTGCTACACTTGAAAGAGAAAGGAAAGCTTGGCACCTCAGCTGCAGTGGAGATGTGGGACCACACAGCTGCAAAGGGAATCCTGCTGTAACCTACGGAATCGTCTCTGTGCCTCACCACATCCTGGCAGAAAGCAGGAGATTCCATCACCCTTCTCTTGGCAGATCCTGGCAGCCACAAGATTAAAAGATTCTGTACCACACAGCCTCCTCAGATAAACAAATGTAAAGAAACCCAAGCCTTTGTGGTGATAAACAGCCTGAATCTCACAGGAAAACAAGGAGTTGAGAAATTCTTACCTAATGTGAGTATTTTGGTAAGAAAGCCTGACATGTGCTAGACACTCTGATTTCCAACAGAATTCTGTCCTGTTCTTGGTGGCTGCTCAAGCCTACCTAAAATTAAGGTTTGGATTCGCATCCAATAAGTCTTAAAATCAACCACAGTCCACACAAATTGAAGGGACCTCAGAGCTATACATTCTTCAAGTCTGACTTCAAAAACCAGTGAAAAGAAAGGTTATTTCTTAAATACATTAAATACTGCTTCAGAATGTGGCTGGAAGTATCTATATATTCTATACTAACCGATTAGGAGAAGGGTTCCAACAGCTAAGCCTCCACCTGGAAACAAAACAAAATGAAGAATAAAGTAAGGCTACGTTTTAATGCTATGTTAGAGAACAATTAACTTTTCTTAGTTTATAAGTCAAAGAAAGGTGATAACAGGGAATTAAAAAATATAAAAGTGAACAACATTTTAATTACCTTTGCAATACTTACTACAATTCTCTATTATGAAATAATTATACATTACATGTAATTACACACTGCACGTTACAATTACTTTCACAATATACTGTACTATCATCAGGGTGGTAAAAAGATCCTGCAGAGCTCTGTGCAACTCTGCTCAAGTAGTACAATAGTGATGTATGGTCTGAGCCAGCGAATTTTTACTCAGATGACTCAAGTGAGTAAACACTCTGCAAATTAAAGTTGTACTAACCAATATCAAGTGATATTCCTCTGGACCAAAAATGGTGTAAGCAAAGTGACCTGTTACGAGACCAGCAAATTCCCACCCAAGTCTCTGAGGAAAAGTCTTGGCTGCACTGCTTTTTATCTTGTTACTGACAACAGCCACGGCAGCAAGGCAGGTAGGATTTCACCCAGGGATACCTGGACTGACACATCATGACACATACCTGAAAAAACATTTACTATTCAAGTCTTTTATAGCTTGTCTTGGACATAACAACTCTATGAATTCCTTTACAAAGGCAGTGAGAGAAGAATCCACATTTTATCTTAGGTGAAGAGTTAAAGAGTTTAGGTTTCTAATCTGAATTCCAGGAATTACAACAGTGGAATAACCTGAAACCAGACTATTTTGTTGAACAATTATATAAGACTGTGAAGAGAACGCCAGAAATTCCTGGCAGTGTTCAGATGGCCATATGTAACTAGCCTCCTGAAGCATTTTCCTTGAAGGAAACTGCAGGATGTCATCTGCAAACACATACTGACTTAAAAGCAAGTTAGGAGCAAACTGAGTGACATCAGCACAATATGCAAAGCTCCAGAAGTCAATCCTGGGCTGCATAGATGGACTCGAGTGAACAGGATCATTCATTTTATAAATTTATAAGAGTTCATTAAAATTCACTTGAAATTGACTCCAATAGAAGTTGGATCAAATCCTTAATCTTTAGCTCTGCTGGTGGGACCACAAATGTTTTAGCACTTGTAATGTTGATACCCAGAAGGAAGAGAAAAGCTGATTTCTCCCCCATAGGCAAAAAAGTGCCAATATTGTTGCATAATAGTACCTGAATTAAAACCACAACAGAATCACTTTGCCATTGTGCCATGATGCACATGCTCTATACAGCCCACATTAAAAAAAAAAAAAGCTCCAAATTTTACCAACTCACTGCTTCACATAGAAAATATGACCAAAGCAGCTGTATGTAATGCATTACCTCATAGCAACAAGGACTGGAAAGCCTTGGTTGTAAAAAGTTCACCTGTAAGCACCACAGAAGTAGTTAGTGTCTCTTCTGCTTTTAAATTGCTTGCACAAGAGACAATTTGTTGGCCAAACAGAATGTCAGGGCAGTCAAAATTCTCACAAGCTCTACTTTCAGATCATCAAGGGTATCGCTTCTTTCTACAAGCCAGAGTAGCAACATATGTGTGCATACCCTGGTTGCTAAAGGAAAGCTCAGGCCAGAGGATTGGCTTTAGGTTATCTCATGTAGCAAACAGTTACAACAAGTGTATTCTATCAGATGGAATCTAAAACTATTGCAGTCACCGTGGTTACATATTCATATCACAATGAGAGACCATAATAGTCAATGAAGCAAAACACAGAGGACACGGAATGCTGATGGAATCAAGAGGAAGAGGTAAAACCTTTCAGTTTCCCAAGAACGCTGAGGTGCACTTGCAATTGTTTCTAATTCAGGTATTTTTATTTTTCTTTGTCAGTATCTAGGGCAGTAGCACATGTAAACAACTAAGCAACACTTGTAACTTTCCACATTGCTCCCAACAGCATTGAGATCTAAGATCTTATGGACAGAAGCACAACAAACTTGGCAAGTTGAGAAGTTTGCCAATTGTTTTCGAAACATATTCCTGACCTTTTTTCAAGCAGCTTTAAACAAAACATTCAATACAAGGCCTGTGATGGCTATATTACACAATAGTTGCAGCTCATTATATTGAACAGCTTCAATAGTTTTCCAGTTTTTCAAAGATGCCACAACCCAAACCCCATTGAAAAGTACGTCCAAAAGTAGCTATTCCTATGGCTGAAAAAACTTTCTTGATGTTCAAGCATAAAATCACTATTATTAATTACTATGTATTTACTAAGGATTTAAAGGACAAGCAAAATGTACTTTACATTAATTACTATGTATTTACTACGGATTTAAAGGACAAGGAAAATGTACTTTAGAAGAGTTTATTGGGAGCGTCTTCAGCTTCCATAACAAACCACTAATTGTGTTAGCAAGTGCTTGGAAATTTATGGGATTGCCACCATGGGAGCTGTCTACATCTTATGAGCCACGCTGTGCAAACCCCACTGTTTGTGGAAGGGAATAAGAAGAATAA
>NW_008656059.1:0-768 GCF_000695815.1 Acanthisitta chloris | reverse complement strand
CTGCCTGAACTCTAATCTCAGTTTCTCTCTTTCAATTTCTCCCCATTTATTATTCCTTGTCCTGTCCCTACAGCTCCTAACCAAGAGTCCTCTGCAGCATCCCTGGAGCCCCTTCAGCTCCTGCAGGTTCCTCTGAGGTCTCCACACAACCTTCTCTTCTCCAGGCTGAACAGCCCCAACTCCCTCAGCCTGTCCTCGTAGGGGAAGTGCTCAACTTTGCTGCCATGCTCTGGACTGACCCAACAGCTCCATACAGAATATCCTTAGGAAGAAAACTGGTATATTCCTATATTCCATGTACTCCAAGGATGAATGAACAAAGCTAAACTCAGGCCATCCTTTCCTAGAAATAGCCCCAGTACTGTACACTACAGATGCACTGTAACTGCATGAGTAGCTAGTGAAAGGATCGCACAGCTCTCATGCACAGAGACAGAACATGCTGCTTGTAGCAGTGAAATTAACTAGTTCCCAAGCCAAGCAAAGCTGGTTGTCCTTGCCACGGATGGTAACACAGCAACGGCCACAACAGAGGAGCCCACGGGACTGTGCCACATCTCGACCCTGACAGCAGCAGAGGCACAGGCGGTGGGAACAGAGTCACCCCAGAGCAACTCACCCACTCGGGGCGTTGGAACAGTGCAAGGAGGGACAGACACAGCGAACCTGCTCACACACACCTAACTGCGCCAGGCTGAGCCACCCGGAGCGGCTCTACCCAGCCCCGAACCGCGGCCTGGCGGGAACATCCCCGGCAGCGTCCTGCCC
>NW_008656058.1:0-244 GCF_000695815.1 Acanthisitta chloris | reverse complement strand
CCCAGCCACTCTCTATCCTACCCTGTCAGGTACTGCATCTTGCCCTGCATCTCACCCTGCCAGGTACTGCATCCCACCCTGCATCCTGCTCTGCATCCCACCCTGACAGGTAGCACCCCTTCATCCTGCCCCACATCCCACACTCCCTGCCCACAGCTCCCCGTGCCCTGTGCCACCACCTCTGTGTCCCCATCCCCATATTGTCCCAGGACACCCTGCCAATGTCCCCTTGCCATGGGCCTCA
>NW_008656057.1:0-279 GCF_000695815.1 Acanthisitta chloris | reverse complement strand
TGGCACGGAGCCAGGCGTCCAGCATCATCCTCCCACCGGTGCTGGGCACACTGAGTCCCCAAACCGATACCCCTCCGTGCCATTCTCACCCACCCACCCGT
Organism: Acanthisitta chloris; assembly: GCF_000695815.1. NCBI lineage: Eukaryota > Metazoa > Chordata > Aves > Passeriformes > Acanthisittidae > Acanthisitta > Acanthisitta chloris. The sequence continues at coordinate 178 of NW_008656057.1, read as the reverse complement.
CCTGGCCTCTCCACGCGCTGGAGCTCATCCTGCCCGTGGTGCTGAGCCCTCAGCGCTCTGACAGCTCTGCCAGCGCCCTGGCAGCCGCGGGCACCCCGGGATAGGGAACTTCCCAGCTCTCTCGCTGCCAGGGAGCCACCGGCAGGACCAACAGGGCCACCAAGGGCCAAAGCGCAGC
>NW_008656056.1:0-2370 GCF_000695815.1 Acanthisitta chloris | reverse complement strand
CATGCAGTTGTCCTCAGCCAACTGATCCGTCCAGTCCGTATGTCTCTGCAGAGCTGGACTGTATGGATGGAAGCAATGCTGGAGTGATGCAGCCACACATCATTTCCCTCCATCCATGCTCCAGCCAGGAAAACTACAGGAATGCAAGTCTTTATCATCTGGCCTAATCAGATTTTTCCTACCTCTGGAAAAAGTGCTGCTGGGAATGTGTTTAGCTGCAGGAATTGTCAGGGTGATTGGGTTAAGCTGAAGAAAAACTCCCACGTGCTGCAGAAATGACAACTATTTTATGAGCTGGAAGTGTAAGCAGCTCTAATTAGCTTAGCAGGCTTGGCTTAATAGATTTATAAGCTTGAGAGGATATAAAGCACTGCTGAGACAATCCAAACTGACCTGGCTAGGAAATTCATCCTGGACTTCCCAAATTAACCTAGTCTTTATGTCTGGACTGAGCGAAGAGAAGTCCTGGAGCAGCAGATGGACCTGCCCCAAGGGCTGCAGGGCATGGAGAACACACCAAGGCTTTAGCCCCGCTCTCACTCCTTGATTTCTCTGGAATTCCTTCTTTTCCAAAGCACATTTTGCTTGTATTTATGGTGTATCAATGTAGGCAGGTCATGTCTCTCACTTGCCCATGTGGCTTGACAGATCCCTGACCCTCAGGGTGGTGGACAACAGGCTGTCCATGAGCCAACAGTGTGTCCTGAGCACCAAGAATGGCAATGGAATCCTGGGATGCACCAGGAAGAGAATTTCCAGCAGGTCGCTGTGCCAGTGCCTTAGCACCTCACAGGGAGGAATTTCTTCCTAACATCTAATCTAACCCTGCTGTCTTTCAGTTTAAAGCCATTTAATGCACTGGGATATGGAGCTCCTGGAGCAGATCCAGAGTGCTGTGTCCAGTTCTGAACTCCTCAGGACAAGAGGGATATGGAGCTCCTGCAGCAGGTCCACAGTGCTGTGTTCCAGTCTGTGGGGAAGAGAGATGTTACCCCACAGGTGGATGCAGGAGGTGTTGGTGAATCTGAGCAGGGATTTAATTAGAACCACTTAAATTTCCAGGAGGTTTGTTCCCTTCCTCACCAAAAGGGCTAATTAAGAAGAAAAAAAGAGGATATTTTTGGCCTTTTGCCTCCAAAATGTGAATTTCTTCCCTAAATTCCCCTGTTCAGGGTCAGGGGGGAGAATATGTTTGTGGGATTTGGTGTATCCACCAAGTTTCCAGCTGATAAAAGTGCCCATAGCCATGTCATTGGCTTCATCCCATTTCTCCTGTGCAGCTCTCCTGTTTGTCCTCACTCCATGTGCTCAGAGTTCTCCTAAATCCCTTTGCCCAACAAATCCCTGCAATGATCATATTTACTCTGGAGCTTCATCCTCTTGAAGGGCAGCAGAGCTATGCTCAGGATCTCTTGATAGGAGGGAAACTCATCCTCTAAATGATACTTCTTCCCTATTGTGGGCAAAATAAATCACTCCCCAGGCAACTTTGGATTCCCCTGGGGTAGCTCATCCTGGAAATGCTCCATGGAGTCATCCTGAGGCATCTGCCATGAGTTCTCCAGGTGTTCCTGGCCACACCTGTGCTGGAGTCACCTTTGCAGTGCTACACCCTATAGATCCCAAGCATCTATAATTTCTATTAAAGATAGATCCTAGTGGAATTTAGGGGCCAAGCCTGGGGGAGGATGGGGCTGTGTAGCTGTGCCTCACAAAGCCTTTGCTGTCTCTACACCACAGTGAAGTTCACAGCCCCAGCAGCCTCTCAGCAGCATCACAGAGCTCAGTGTGGTTAGGCAGGAGCCAAAGTGCTCTGAAAACCAACTTATATTCAGAAAGCTCCCCAAATAACCTATCTCTGCTAAGAGCCACATAGCATGGAGCAGACACATAGATTTAAGGTGGCCTGCTAAAAGAAATTTGGGAGATCAAACAGATTTTTAGGCCATGCAGTGGTCTAAAACACTACCTTGGTTTCCTCAGCTGGGTTTGTGTGGGTAGTGTTGAATTGCATGGACTTTATGAATCCAGCTGGAGCTTGGGAACATGTTTTAGGTCTCTTGCAATCTCCTTGCCCCCAACACAACAAGGCAGGCTGTGTCCTCTCCCCCCACCCTGCTCTGGGAAAGCTGTTGAGTTTGCAGCCAGGGAGGCTCTGGTTTCCTGAGGCACAGCAGCACTCAGGGTGTGTGGGAAGCTGCCATGGGGCTTTGTGCACATGTCAACTTGGGCTCTGCAGTGACAGGCACCTGGGAGATGTGGAGGCTCCAAGGATCTTGGGTGATCCAGGAGGAGTTGATTTTCAAGGGGGTAAGGCCATGGAGCTGAGATTGATTTCTTGTTCAATGGAGTTGGGGAAGAGTCTGGAGC
>NW_008656055.1:35561-39763 GCF_000695815.1 Acanthisitta chloris | reverse complement strand
CGGTGTTCACCGCCCAGACCCTGAAAATAGGCCGCTCGGGTGTGTTGTGGATACGTGTGAATCACAGTATGACAGAATGATTTGGGTTGGAAGGGACCTTAAAGCTCATCTCGTTGCATCCCTTATCATGGGCAGGGACACCTTCCACTAGACCAGGTTGCTCTGAGCCCTGACCAGCTCATCCTATTCCAACCCCTTATCATGGGCAGGGACACTTTCCACTAGACCAGGTTGCTCTGAGCCCCATCCAACCTGGCCTTGGACACTTCAGGGATGGAAGTGAAAAATTAAAACCAGAATACTACAAAGGGATGCTGAGAGTAGGCATAAGTGAACCCTCTGACTTGGAAACTGACTTATAATTGCCTTGCTGCACACTAGACACTGCATTGTGCTTGATGTGACTTTAAGCACTTAAACCAGCTAATGGCTGGCTGCTTTCTGCCTCCTTATTCTTCTTGTGTACGGTTGCATTGGTTCACTGGTGACCAGGATGATGTGAATTTGGCTGTTATCTTTACTAAATCTGGCACAGGTTGTTCTGCAGCCTTGCTCCCGCAAGATGGGATAGATGGGCAGCCTCAGCCTGAGAGCAGGATAAGCAGTACCCCAGTACCTGAAGGGAGCCTACAAGAAAGACGAGGAGAGACTATTTACAAGAGCATGTAGTGACAGGACAAGAGGAACGGCTTCAAACTGAAAGAGAGCAGTTTTAGGTTGGATATTAGGAAGAAATTCTTCAGGGTGCTGAGGCACTGGCACAGGTTGCCCAGGGAAGCTGTGGCTGCCCCATCCCTGGGAGTGTTCAAGGCCAAGTTGGGCAGGGCTCTAAGCAGCCTGGTCCAGTGGAAGGTGTCCCTGCCCATGGAAAGGAGGTGGAACTAGGTGATCTTTGAGGTTCTTTCCAACTCAGGGCACTCTGTGATTCATTCTGTGATTCACCGTGTCTAAGCTGCTCTGGTGCTGGCTGCTGCTGAAGGTAGCCATCCTCTTCCCCTAGTGTGGGTTATGTGTGCCTCATCACCTGATCTTGGTTTGACCCCAAGACGGGTTACAAGATAAATCACTCTTCTAGAAGAGATTTAAGTCCCTCTTGGTTTCCTTTCCTGAATCACTGTTGCAGCAGGATCAGATGAATGCTAACAGCAGTGGTAGTGTCTGGTAGATTGAGTCAACTGTAACCTCATGCAACCTGTTATCACTAATGCCTTTACTCTTGTTGTGTACCATTTTGGAATGGTTTATAGTGTCTTTTGAACACAGGCAGTAGACAGATTTTTGTGCGAGTGATTCAGACAGTGTGTTTCCAGAAGGCAGACTTTTGTGGCAATATGGTGAGAAGATGTGAAAGCTCCTAGGTGCTGAAGAATGGCTAAGGGAACAGGGGCACAGCCCCAAGAGAGCATTGTGCGAGCGAGAGTCGAGCAAGGCCCTATGGGAACTTTGAGCATATAACTATGGAGAATTTAGCTTCTCAGCATTAGAATTTAGCTTCTCAGCATAATGTTGCAAGCTTAAGGGCAGGCTATCTGGGAGAACAAAGAAGAATTATTCAGAGAATGAAGAAGAACTTTTCACAGCTGTAACTGCGAGCAGAAAAAGTATATAAATGTAACTTCTAGAGCTTAGGTACTGCTCTTAGGTAATGTTAAAGGATGAATAAGTGCATTTATCATGTATCATATAAAAGAAGAACTGAGCTAACAATAAAGTTGAAGCTTGCTTTATCACTCACACTGAGTCGGCTGCTTGCTTCCCCGTGCGTTTTACCCCCACACCTAGGGATGAGGTAGGAGAGCAAGCATATCTAATGTCCTGGACAAAAGATAGCAAGTATGAGTGATTGTGCTGTCTCTTAGGGGTTTGAGTCATGGTAATGTCCTAAGAATTGCTTTGGGATGAGGGTTTAAATTCCACAACTGTATCCTGGCCGTGCTGTCATTTGATCAAGAAGAACATCAGTTTGTAATAAGGTTACAAACAAGACCTAGGTTGTCCTCCTTTGTTGTGCATTTTTCTCTCACTTTCTCCTTTCTTTATCTTAGATATGCTTTTTACTGCATTGTGCATTGGTTTGAGGCCTCAAATATTGTGGTGTTTTGTGGTTTTTTTCCTTCTTCTGAGGTTTGTTTAAAGGAGAACTCCATTTGCTCAAAAGCCCAACACAAGCAAGTCTTTTATCTTTTCCCTTGAGTGCTAAAACTGTGAACTGCCAAGTTCAAGGTTCAGCATTTTCCCATATTATTTTAACTATTTGCATTACTCTGTCTTGGATTTAAGGACTTAAAATTGTTTTGTTGATCACAAAAGGCATCCCAGATGATTCCTTCTGTATGATCTTAAGAACTCTTAAAAAATGTAGATTTAGCCTTTTTTCTCCTCCTAATAGGGATGCTGATAGTCTTTGTGTTAAGAACGGTACAAGGGTTACTGACATGTTGGCTCTTCCAGCCTTCCTCATGGGTGTTTAGACAAAGCTGGACATAGACACATCGTGTTTGCATGTAGGTTTTCACTCCTCTCTTTACTTTGACCCTCCGTTGTTATCTAGAAGCCAGAGGTGCTATTTGCAGATCCTAGAATCTAATTTTTGGTATGTTTAGATGGGAGCATCCAAACCCGACTGATTCATAGGGATCTGGGAGTTTGGATAGCCAGGAAGCTGAACATGAGCCAGCAGTGTGCTCAGGTGGCCAAGAAGACCAATGGCATCCTGGGCTGGATCAGGAACAGTGTGGTCAGCAGGACCAGGGAAGCGATTCTTCCCCTGGACTTGGTGCTGGTGAGGCCACACCTTGAATCCTGTGCTCAGTTCTGGGCCCCTCAGTTCAGGAAGGATATTGATGTGCTGGAGCAGGTCCAGAGAAAAGCAAGGAGGCTGGTGAAGGGACTCGAGCACAAGTGCCATGAGGAGAGACTGAGGAAGCTGGGGGTGTTTAGCCTGGAGAAGAGGAGGCTCAGGGGAGACCTTATCACCCTCTACAACTCTCTGACAGGAGGTTGGAGTCAGGTGGGGGTCGATCTCTTCTCCCAGGCAACCAGCAGGAGGACAAGAGGGCACAGACTCAGGGGAGGTTTAGGTTAGATATTAGATATTAGGAAGAGATTTTTTATGGAGAGAGTGATCAGGCATTGGAATGTGCTGCCCAGGGAGGTGTTGGATTCACTGTCCCTGGAGGTTTTGAAGATGAGACTGGATGTGGTACTTGGTGCCATGGTCTAATAACCATGGTATGGTTGGACTTGATGATCTTGGAGGTCTTTTACAACCTCGTTGATTCTATGATAGAGGCACTTTTACCTTGGGATCCCAGGGAGTAAGTTGAAATACATGCATCTTCGCTCCTTTTGGTTTTCCTCCGAAAAGAATTGTGCTGCTTTGATGCTTTCCAGTTTTATTTGTTGGTGTATCTTGACAAATCCACTGTTCTTGCTCTACTACATGTCTCTGTAGGGAGACAGTAAGACTTGTAAGAACTCTCTTGAACTCCTGCAATTTGAAGCATAATTTTCTTTGGATTTGCAGCCAGGATGTCCTGCTGTGTGTGTGCATAGACTGAGAGCAAGCCTGGCGCAGTGAAGCGGGCAGTTCTTGCCCCTGCAGAATGCATGTGCAGTCTGGAGGGGAAGTAGCTAAGCAAGCAGAAGGAAATTGTAAGAGTGAAGCATATTGTAGTGACAGGGGTTTAGTAGTAGTATTAGTCATGTTAATCAGTAGTAATAAGTATTAATGTTTGAGGCAGTTTCTGAACTAGATCAGGTGGAAGTAGTTTTTACCTTGTATAGACCTGTTCAGAGCAGGGGCAGAAGGTGTGGTTACTGAAAATCTTGTTGCTCGTGAGGGAAGGGAAATGTACCATTCAATCTGGCTGCAGAGTTTCTGACAAACATGGTAATTAAGTGGATGTCAAAAATGTAAATATAATTAACACAAGAACATGTTGTTATGGGTTTCTAAGGGACACAGATGACTGCCACTCAGGATTTGCTGTGTGCACACCTGGGTTGTATTGCTGAGCTTGTTTTTTCCCAGGTGTCAGCTCTTAGAGATGACAGTGAAGCCCATCAGTGATCAGCTTCTCCATTTTCAGACTTGTGTTGATGCCAGTAGATTATTCTGTGGTCAGGTCAATGGAAACTTTTGGGCTATTTTATTCCTCTCTATGAGTACATGCCAGCAGTGTTTGCAAAATCTAGCAGTT
>NW_008656055.1:29816-35458 GCF_000695815.1 Acanthisitta chloris | reverse complement strand
GCTGAACCTTCCAGGGACTGGCTTCCTGCTTGGGTTAGATGGGTTTGATGTGATTACTTGAGACATTGTTTCTAGGATAATTTTTTTTATTTTTTTGCTAACTTCAGTATACTAGGTACAGTAATTACTAAGTGTTATGTGAGCAGAGGGAGTTTTTCAAATCCAGCAAGGAGCTGTCCTGTGTGTAAATGCATTATTTCTCTTAGAGGCAAATAATATTAGTTACTGTGTTTTATTTTTGGAATGAGAAAGAACAAGGTTCTTGGTTTTTATTAACAAGGAATTGACGCCTCATTTGCCACTGTTTTGCAAACAGATGTCTGTTACACTGCTTAGAGAAACAATCTTGCCCTGTGTCATCTCTGTGCTAGAAATGTTTTTCATCCAGCAATTTACAGAGGAACTCTGGCTAGTAAGTAGTTTGAAATTAATAATTCAAGCGACATAATTTTTATTGTTAAATGATCATAGAATGATAGAATCAATGGGGTTGGAAAAGACCTCCAGGATCATCAAGTCCAACCCTACCATGGTCACTAGACCATGGCACTATGTGCCGCATCCAGTCTCATCTTCAAAACCTCCAGGGACAGTGAATCCACCACATGAGGGTTGTGTCTTCACTCTTTGTACCTTTTGTCACTTTCAAGAACTGTCACCTACATATTTGTACTTATATAAATATTATTTTTTAAACAGCTGGAATGATCAGTTTATGAATCATTAATTTGATTTTCACTGAATCATTTAGTTTGGGCATTGACTTGTATTCTTAGTGATTCAAAAATTGTGATGTTGTACTGCTACGAAGGAGCAGGCAGTGTCACTGATTAGAAAAAGCTCAAAACGCAGGTGAAACCAGCCAGCTTTGCTGGTTACTGTAAGAACACACTAAGTAACTTCAAAAGCCTAAACTGGGCTTTAGGGGCTACTGAGGAGATGCTGTGGTCATTGAATGTGAAATCTTTTAATTGAGAGGATAGTCTGAGGGACAGTTCTCTGATTTATACAGCAACTTGGGTGACTTCCATAGATCGAGATGGAAACAATTTGGTAACAGTCAAAGCTAAGCCAAGTGGAATGGATGTTTATGTACGCAACACAAGCCGCACAAACTTTATTGAACTGTTAGCAAAGCAGAGCATTTAAAGCAGCATGTTCCCTAAGGACATACTAAGTAATGCCCATGTAAGGTCTCTATGCCTCAGTAGTATAGTGGTGGAACTTTTTTGAGCAGTGTTTGTCATTATGAATATGTGTGAAGCTTTTGTAAGCTGGATGAATATTCTAAGAGAAGCCCTTAGAAATAGTCTGGTTTATGTAGCACCAGTACTTGACTTATTTTTTTTATTACATTACTTTCTGCCTTTATGAGTGCTAACATATGATGTGAAAAATCATGCCTGGCTGTAAATCTCTCTTCCAATACAGAAAGTTAGGAAAGCAAGGGATGCTCTTGGAGGGCTTGACTCAGCCTGGTTGACCTAAATATGGGAAGGAAAGAGGACTTGGTAGGCGATGCTTGCCAGTAGGGCGTGGGGAGTTGTTCCAAATTTGAGATGATTTTATGTAGCAAATATGCTCATCTTCATCAAATACTCCTTTTTCCTACTGTTTTATGTCTATATAGCTAATAAATGACATTGGCATCACTTGCAATCTTTCCTAAAGGAAATGAATGAAGGAGTAGCTCTGGATGGTTTAACAAGTGAAATAAAAATCTTAAGACCATCTCATTTTAGTTGAATGGGTGATTGTGCACTGGAAAATAGGCTACAGTCTGCCTCACAGTGTGCCTATTGCAACTTGAAATAATTAGTTGCCCATTTTTGTGTCCATGCCTGGCCTGAGCCTTGTTCAGCTGTTCTATTGCTGTTCCAGGAAACAGCTGTTTAGGAACTGTGATTCCTGTTTCTGTCAAGCAAGAGGCTACTGGTAGGATTAACAACATGAGAAGTCCAGCCTCTTTTTTTGCAAGCCCAGATGCTGAGGTTGGCTGCAGGATGTAACACTAATCATTGCCTCATCTAAAGGGATGTTTTTCCAGGCCAATTGCTGAATAAAGTTGAAGCTCAAATGTACTTGAAGTGCTTTCAACACTCTTTGGTGGGGATTTTTTCATCCTTTGGTTGCAAGGTACGTAATCCACATAGTATTTTGGGCTTGTGTAGCAAGGTATTTGTCCCTCCTGTCAAGTCAGCAAGTTGCCAAGAGCAGTGAATCTGTCTAGCTAGACAATCCTTAAAATAGCAGCTCTGTAATATCAGCTGTTGTCTTGCCTGTGTTGAAATACTTTTTGGGGAGAGGTTGCCCGTTGGAATGGTGAGGGGGAGGGGATAAGGGAGCTGCATTAAGCCAAATTTTCATTCAGGTGAGTCAGAATGTGGCTTTGAGAGTTTATTTTAAATACCAGAGATGTTTCTGAGAAGGGAAGGTGCATGGTCATTTCAACATCAGAAGCAGAGAAAGCTCCATGGTATCTGGTGCTCTTGCTCATCAGTGTGACTCCACTAGAGACATAGCTGGCCTTGCAAGTAGTAGGAAAAGTAGCTGATTTTGGGGCTTCATCACACAGTAAAAATGAGGGAAGTATTTAAGGGCTGCTTATGGGAAGAAATATGTAACCATCTGCTTCAAAGACACTTCTTTTCTTTCACCTTATTTCAGTTAGGGAGCAAGAGGTAGGCTGTAGAACTTACCCAGCTAATGCTGGAAAAATAACTGGTGTGTGCATTGAAATGAAAACATTGCATCAGGAAAAAAATATGTTTAAAAAGCATATTTATGGGTAGGCTTGGTGCAGAGTCTTGCAGTTGGTGTTAGGCAGTTCCTAGTGAACATGTCTTTCATCCTGTGGGTAGCTGAGATGAGTTGTGGTACAGATCACTGCGGCTCAAGGGCACTGTGATTGCTAGATTCCAGCCTAGCATTTTTGTCCCTAGTTTTGTTTTAAATTCTTAAAAGTAAGATGCTGTAAGGTAAATTGCTGCTGGTGAAGAGCTGCTGCATAACTCTTCATCCTGTGAGTAGCGTAACCTCGTACAGGAGACTGAGACTAGTGACTTGAGATAGTAACTTGTTAAACTGAGTAGTCTGATGTGCTTGAGCTCATTTGCAGTTACTCATAGATATTCTGAGAATGTAGAACCACCAGTGTTGCTGGTAGGTTTTAAGAAATGTAAGGCAGCTCTCAAAGGCCTGATTGGAGAAGACTGAACTGTTGAAACTGGGGCTTGGTATGGCATAATAAATACTAGATACAGCAGTGCTTCGATGGTAGGCATGTGATGGTTTTAATTATGCAGGAAGAGCCATGCAGTGCTTGGAGTATGTAAATGACTTCAGGTAACTGAGGTAAAAGCTTTTCCCTGTGAGGGTGGTGAGACACTGGCACAGGTTGCCCAGGGATGTGGTGGCTGCCTCAGCCCTGGTGGTGTTCAAGGCCAGGCTGGATGATCTAGTGAGGACGTCTCCCTGCCCATGGCAGGAGGCTGAGACTGGATGATCTGTAAGGTCCTTTCCAACCCTTAAATTCTATGATTCTGTGACATAATTTTCTATTATGATAATGCAAAAGCTCTGGTCAGGCTGTTAAAAACTAATGATTTTTGGAGGCTACAGGGAGGAGAGAACTCCTGTTTTTAGAGGTTGGGGAAAAAACCCACGGCAGTAACACTTTTATGTTGGCAGTAGTGCTGCATAACTCTGACCACTGTGTGAGTTTGACAGCTGTCCCTGTCTAGAGTACTCACTGGTTAGACCTCAGTGCCAGAGCCATTTTCTGTGTGTATTTGGATGATTTCTAGCTCTGCCTTTAACCAAACTTAACTAAGTGGCATGAAGTGTGGAGGGCAGTGTGAAGGGCAAGGCTTGGGAACTATTTCCTGATGGGCAGAGCTGGGAGCAATTTTATGGCCTATCCAGCTGAGAGTTTTGAGTGTTGAGAGAGGAGAAGATTCAAGCTAACTCTGACTAATACTGTTTCCAAAATTGAAAGTTTCTTGTTTCGGGATGTGGTTGTATGCCTAAAGCAAGAACTGGGCAGAAAAGAGTGTATCCCTGGCTAAGTGAAGCAGTGTCTTCGCAAGATGAATTTGACTTGCACTTGAGCATCTAGCCTGCAGTCGTGTTCTCTGTCCCACCATCTCACATGCAACCTAGGCTTTCCCTCCTTCAGTTTGAATCCGTCCCCTCAATGTTTCATGTTTTTGTGTAAGTGAATTTCTGATTCAGTGTGTGCTACATTAGGGTTTGGAATTCTGAAGGGGGGATGTTTGTCTTCAAATCCTTTGGAAGAGATGTTTGGTTTATTCTCAGACATAAACATTTGAAAGTTTTAACAAAACTATCTCCTTCTGAGTTAAAGAAGGAAGGATGGTTCAGGTTTTGGGTATACTTGTACATAAAGGGCACAGCTCTGGTTTAAAACTTTGTCTAGCTTGGACTCAAAAGTTTCACTGAGTACAATGAAATAACTTTTGTTAATTTAGAGATTTAAGATACTGTGTGGTGCCAACAAAAATGAGTGTCTGAGCTAATTGATCATTAAAAATTTCTGACCTAGAACAGGAAAGTGGATTGTTTTATGATGTACTTTCATTATGAAATAGCCTGAGCATAATCTGAAGACAGGTGGATTTGTTCAGTCACATCTGCTTTAACCTTCTGTGTGCCTGCAGCCTGTGAGCCAGCTTGGCATAGCCTGTGGGTTTATCTGCCTAAATACTACTGCAGCATTTAAGAGCTGAGCTGTAGACAAGGAAAGTGATCTGCTAGTGTCAAATCTGAGCTGTGTTCCAGTCTTGGATGTGGCGAGAAAGCCTTTTAATTTCCTATTTCTTCTAGCTGGTTTGTCTCCACTCTTTCTTGCTTCCTGTGTGCTGCTTTTCTCTGCAAGATGAGAGTTACTTTTGTCATACAGCTTAATCCTGACATTATACTTGCAAAAACACCGGATGACTTCTAGTTCTTCGATGCTTCACAAGCTCCTGTGCTCTTGGAGAAAATACTTAGATTTTATTTTTGTATTATATATTGCCGTACAAGAAATCAGAGCCTTTGGTAAACCACAATTGCCAGATGGGTCACCATGGCCATGTTCCTATTTTTAATACCTGGTAATTAGGTAGGGCAGTGCTTGTTATATTTGGTGTGTGAAGAAATGCAAAAACAATAGTTAGGTTTCAGAGGTTTACTGCTTCTTAGCTCTTTGAAGGTTTATGTGAATGAGAACCTTGACAGGCTTGAGGGGTGGCCAGTGCAAACCTCATGAAGTTTAACAAAATGAAGTTCAAGGTCCTACATCTGGGCCATGGCAAACCCAGGCACAACTACAGGTTGGGTGGGGAAGTAATTGAAGTCAGCAGTGAGGAGAAAGACTTGGGAGTGACAGTGGATGAGAAACTCATTGTGAGCTGCTGTGTGAGCTCAGCCCAGAAAGCCAATCCAATCCTGGGCTGCATCCAAAGGAGTGTGGGCAGCAGGTCAAAAGAGGTGATTCTTCCCCTCTACTCTGCTCTCGTGACACCCACCTGGAATACTGCACACAGTTCTGGTGTCCTCAGCATAAGAAGGACATGGAAGTGTTGGTGCAAGTCCAGAGGAGGCCACCAAGTTGCTAAGAGGACTGGAGCATCTCCCCT
>NW_008656055.1:19659-29557 GCF_000695815.1 Acanthisitta chloris | reverse complement strand
GGTGGCTACTCCAGCCCTGGCAGTGTTCAAGGCCAGGCTGGATGAGGCCCTGAGCAACCTGATCTAGTGAGGAGGTGTCTCTGCCCAGGGCAGGAGGTTGGGACTAGATGATCTGTAAGGTCCATTCCAGCCCTTGAATTCTATGATTCTGTGATTCAATTTGTATTCAAACTTCTGTCAACAAAACAAGCAAGACTGTACCTGCAACTGCTTCTGGCTTCCTCACAAAGATTGTCAGTTGGGTTTTTCCTACCATAGTGTCATTGCTTGCAGTTTTTGGATATAACTGCTGTCAGATTGATATTTCTCTCCCAGATCAGAAAAGCTTACTGGAAGAGAGTTCCACAAATGGAGTTCATTTGTGTGTTTCTTGGTTTATTAGTTTGGAGAAATATTTCATCCCTCCTCATTTGTGCTCTTGTGTGTCTTGTGACCTTTCCCTTTGCCAGTATCTGATTTAAATTTAATATTAGTTTTTTTAATTCATCTTCCTCTTTTGAGTAGTTCCTACATCCCAAAATAAGATTCCTCTAATCCCGTGTTTGAATACCATGTTTATTGAGTCTGTCTCTTCTGTCTGCCTTTGCCAGCCCCTTCCAGTAGACAGAAACGGAATACAGGAGTATCTGGCACGCTAAAAGCTGGGTCAGGTTTTTACACTTGTTCCCTCGACTCAGATGGATTTCAGGCATCCCCACTTGGGTCTTCTAATTATGGAGCGTTTATCAGCTAACATACTAGGATGTCAGGAGAGCAAGTAAAGGTTCTTGGTGTGCTTCACATGCAGAAAAAATTCTGGGCTCTGGTCTCCTGTCAGCCTCTGGTGGCTTCACATTTTTTTCCTTTTAATATGCACATTGCTTAAGTCAGATATTTCATATATGGCTGTTTATATCAGTGCCAATTTGCTTCAGTCTTCACACAAACCCATGAAATCATAGTTGCTTCTGCTGACTATGAACAGTAAAAGAAAACAGTCTACTGGGTTTTTTGTTTAGTTGGTTCTTTTTTTGTTTAAAATGTGTATTTGTTTCTTGTTTCTCTCTGGTTGCAGACTAGAAGTTCTTTCCGTGAACTTGCTATGAAAACAGGAGACACAGCTTTGTGATTTTTAGAAAATAAGTCAGTTAAAATTTTGATAGTATACAACCCTATTGCTTTGCTGTGCAACTGTGGTTTTCCCATAAGCTGTTTGCCTTAAAATGTCTGTTCTCCCACACAAAATGTGTGTGTGCTGGTCTTGGTTTCCTTCCTTTGCTGAATGTGCTGCTGGGCTCTAAGAGGCTTTAGATTGACAAATGTGTTGAATCAACATCTGTTGAAAATGAAAGTGGGCTTTGGGGACAAGTTTTGTGATGCCCAAAGGTCGTGCTATTCCATTGTCTATTAAATATGAAATTTAAATCTGCCCTGGTGTGAAATGAGTACACTGAAACAGTAATGTGACCTAACCTTTCCATGAACTGTGCAGGAATCCAAGGGCTCTGGGAAATAGTGTGCTTGGGTGTGGATACAAGGAACAATGTTGGTATATGTAGAGAATGTCAGTGTTTTATTTATAGACGTTTACAGAGTGTTTTGCATAATATTTGTACATTCTTGTCTAATTATCCTGGGAAAAAAATAATTATTTGGTGAGCTAGAGCAAGCAAAGAAAGTTTCTTTGTATGTGCTGGTGAAATGCTGTTATATCACTTGATGGAGTATGTCCTCTCAGACTAGCAGAAAGGAAAGTGGTAACCCAGATCTAGTTAGTTGTCTAACCAAGCAATCTACAAGTTTAGCATTGGAATATAAAGATCAGTGGGTTTCTAGTGGGCTATGCTCTTTCAGTAGTCTAGCCTAATTTTTTAAAGGAGGCTCAAGCTGTTAATAATGTAGCAACAAGCTTCTAGGAGATCTGCATTACCTCAAGATGCTTCTCTGGAGTCTGCTACCTGTGCTGCTGGCTTGACAAGTTTCCTCTTTCAGTCTTCCTACTGTAAAATCAACACAATGTGCCAAAACAAATAGTGTTTGATACAAGCTCTGTGAATACAGCAGTCAGGTATAAAACCCTTTTGTAAAACATCTCTAAGATTGCTTGTTACCCCTTGGGGGAGCCGATAGTAAACCTCAAGAGAATTGAGTTTTTATTGTAGTTTCCTCTAATAGAATTGAGTCTCCAAGGGCTGAGCTTTTGCTGCTGGCTTATCCTGTTCTCTCACCACTTCTTTATACTTTGCCGTTTTTCGAACGCAGCTGTTCCTGACATTAAACTTACTGATTGACACAACTTGAGTGTTAAATAGACAATGAGACCGAGGGTAAAAGTTGTGTCTGCTGAGTGGTAATTGCTGTTAGGGGAAAATGAAGCAAGCAAAGAAAGGACCTGACCAGGGGAGAGCTGTCTTTGTCTTATGCTGTTGATGTATTCCAAGTGGCATTCCTTGATTTCAAGAACTCCAGTTAATAGCCAAGAAGGTAATTTTTGTTTTAACACTAGACAAGGTGTGTGTAGCCCAGCAGCGCATTTCAAACTGAACTAATTTGCTAGTAAAGGTTAGGGCACAGATTCTCCAGGTAATCCATTATCGCTCAGACCCAGTTTGGATGCAGTAATCCTGTCCCACCCCCACACAAAAGCTGGCCAATCATTTCTTAAACAATGCTGTTTTTTTAGCTTTAATCCGAGCTGATGGGTTGTTCAGCACCATCACACTCTGGGCAAGTTGTCTTGACATGTCCTGGCTCTCTCGGGGAATTCCTCTTCCCATTGAGAGAATGGGTTGTGGAATGATAGCAGCATGAGAGGGTAATTCTTGTTTGCTGGCCAGGTAAGAGTCTCTCATAGATACAAATTTTTGAACTGGTTGTGATAGTGAGATATGGAAGACTGTGATTTTAATTTGCATTTATTTTTTTGACAGGTCTCTTAAAATTGCTTGAGAAGTGTAAATTTTTGAAACATTTTCTGTGTGAAATTTCCTCTGTGTGCTTGTTCTGCAAACTGAATGTAGAACTTGGCTCCTTTCCTGAAAAGACATGATTGGAGCACCACTGCTGAATGTTTGAAGTTTGATGTTTGTGCTCAAAGGACAGAAAATCCAGTAAAACACGGTATTATAGAAGCTGTTACCCATATTCTGCAGTGTACAGCTGTGCTAACAAGAAAAGGCAATTTCACCATGCTTTTTTTTTAAGGTGGTTTGTCTGGATATAGACACTTTTCCTTAAATCGGTTTTGCTCAAGCAGGTTTTGGCAATTCCTTGGACGATGTTACAAATGGAGAATTCCAGCCTGTGTTTGCGGTGTCCTTCCTGGCTTTTCTGTGAGAACACGGGTGGCCTGAGGGATAGCTCTGGGCTATTTGTCGTAGCAGAATATCTCAATTAATCAATTACCAAGTACTAAAAACAGTTTGAAGATTGCATGCAACTCTTTCCTACCTAGCTCTGCCCCAACACTTTTCACACAGAGGAGTGATCCACTGCTTAACAGAAGTAGATAGTGGTGAGGGGCATGAAAAATCACCATTTTTACAATAGTTCTCTTGTATATGGTGTATTTTTACTTTTACAATAGTTCTCTGCTATATGGTGAAGTTGAAATATGGTGTGTTTTATATACAAAGTCAAAACAGTCTCCTCTGGTGTCCTCTCTTGTAGGAACCTTCGTACGACTGAATTTACGTACTAGACTTCTGATCTTCTTCAGTGCTTGTAGTGACTCTGGGTTGGTCTTTTAAATTGCATGTAAAATCAGTGCAGTTAAAGAGGGTGAAAAAGCAGTGCCTTGCAGCTTGTAGCTGTTACACGGTATCCAACAAAACATCCTACTGTAAGCATAATAAAACACTCTATTAACCAATTGCTTTATTAACTCTAATCAGTCTAAAGAGCTAAATTTAATTAAATCTGTTTGTGGATGAGAACATTCCACTCATTGGAAGGTGCACTAAAGGTCATCTCCCAATTTGAATCTTTAACGTTGCATGTAAACATTGATTTTGTCTTTCATTTGTTTCAAGTCAGGTAGGAATGTACCTTGTAAGGATTTATTATTGTTATTGATTGTATGAAGAGGTCTGATCTCCCTTTTTGTGATAGAAATTAGAAATACACCTCGAAGGCACGAGGAAATAATTTTGTCTGTTAGGTGTATGTAGGTATACTTACTGAAGTGAAAATGCTATATAAACAAAGATCAGCACTTTGTTTTGACTTGATACCTGAATATTTCTGTTGTGAACTCCCACTTATTGAAGGACTTTGTTTTTTAAATAGCTTGAATTTTATATCACCCCTTTCTGGGAAAAAAAGGTTCTTAAATAAGGAAGGACAATATCTGTGTTCAAATACATGTCTGGGAAAGGAAATCACCACTGAGTGTGTATGAAACCTTTTTCACTACCAAAATATTGTCGTAGACTTATTTTTTTATAGTGGGCTCAAACAAGATTGAGAGTCCATATTTTTGAGTGGCTTCTACAGCACTATTCCTTGTTTTAACATTTTAAAATTAAATTTTCAAAATAGGCTCTGGACATCTGTCTTTCCATAAGAGCTTACATCAAGCAACGCAGTGCACTGATTTCCCTCCTGTCGTAAGCTGTGGGATTGAGGATCAAAACTGTTGCACTGAGTGCTTAGTATAGACAAAAAATTTCACTCCCTGACAGTGTAAATAGTGCTGATACCAACTCTTAGTGTGGGGTCCATGTAACCTAGTTTGGTTATGCAACGTGGTGAAGTAAGGTTGACGTGAACAGAGTCAAGTGTTTTCTTTAAAAGAACCTGAGACAAGGAGTTACACTGTGCTGAACACTCGGTGCTTCCCAAATGCTGGAGAGACACGTGCTGAAGCAGAGAACAAGCATTCTGGAAATTAGACCTGTTAAAAATCCTTGAGTACTTATTACAAAATTTCATTTCACTTGAGTTCTTGGCATTAAACTTGATGAAGTTCCAAGAACTTAGAGCAGGGGCATTGCCAGAAATCCTGCCTGGCAGCCTTGCAAGTCCAGGTGTCACCTAGGGAAGGCCTGCAGCTCTTCAGAAACTTTAGCACAGGTAACTGTGTTATGCCCAGATGGTAGGTGGAAATGTTAGCTGGGTTTATTTCAATGTGGGATCAAACCACACTCTTCTATCAGTAAATGCGTGGAGGTTTCTTGAATATTGTGCATAAAAAAGGTGAGATGTGGGGAGATGGAGGGGAATGAAGCAAAGGCCACCTGGGGGGAAGGTGTGATGCTGGTATGGAGCAAAAGAGCTGCTGACAGTGTCTGATGCTGCAGCCTGAGATACTAGGCAGGTAACCCTAGTACAGATACTGTAATTTTGTAACTCCTGAAGTATTTTGTCTACTTCTGCACTCAGATCTTGGAGTGACATGCTTAGGACAAAGGGTGGGAGTGTGGATGTGCACGAGGGCAGGAAAGCTCTACAGAGAGACCACAACTTGATGAGTGAGCTGAGAACAACTGCGTGAGCTTCAATAAGGCTCAGTGCTGGTCCTGCACCTGGGACACAACAAGCCCATGCAGCTGCAGGCTGGGGAAGGAGTGACTGGGGAGTTGCTGGTCAGCAAGGGACTTGGGAGTGCTGGTGACAGCAGCTCAGTATGAGCCAAGAGTGTGCACAGGTGGCCAAGAAGGCCAAGGGCATCTTGGCTTGTCTCAGGATCAGTGTGGCAGCAGGACTAGGGCAGTGACCATCTCCTGGCACTGGGCACTGGTGAGGTCACACCTCAGTGCTGTGTTCAGGTTTGGGCACTCACTGCCAAAAGGCCGTTGAAGCACTGAAGTGAGTTCAGCCAAGGGCAACGAGGGCAGAAAAGGTCTAGAACACATGGGGAAGGGCTGAGGGAGTTGGGTTTGGTTAGTCTTGAGAAGAGGCTCAGAGGTGACCTCATGGCTCTCTACAACTCTCTGACAGGGTTTTGGAGAGAGGTGGAGGATGGTCTCTCCTGCCATGGGTGCAGGGAGAGGACTACAGGGTATGGCCTTGACCTGAGGCAGGGGAGAGTCAGATTAGATGTTAGGAAAAGATGTTTTCCCTGTTAGGGTGTTCAGGCACTGGAATATTGCCCAGGGACGTGGTGGAGTCACCATCCCTGGAAGTGTTTGAGACAAGTCTGGATCTGGCACTGGAGGACATGGTTTAAGGTTTAGGGATTACAGCAGTGACAGGTTAATGGTTGGACTTGATGATCTTAGAGGTCTCCTCCAGCCTTAATGATTCTAGGATTCTATGCTTTATGAAAGGATTTTACTAACTTAAAGAAACTAAGTAATGAAGTCTAAGGGGTAGGTTTTTCCAAAGACTATATGCAGTCTTGTTCCTTGAGAACATTATGAGGTGCTTTGGTTGTTTGAAAGCAACTCCAAGGGGAGTTTTCCCTCATCCAGGAGAACTTGTAGTCAGCATCAGGCAGGCTGTATTATTCAGACATATTGTGCACCAGATAGCCAGTTTATATATAGAAGCAACACACTTCTAGTACTCTCTTTAATGTGCTAAGATTGACAGAATTCCCTCTGAGATGCAGTAAATGGTTATTTTGGCAGCATTTGCTAGCTGGTGAAGACTGAGGAAAAGAGGGAAAATGTGGTATGGCAAATAAGGAAAATACGGGTAATTAATATAATATGTCGAATGGTTTCCTTCAAAATATTTTACATGCTTTACAAATGGCTAATAAAGTAGTTATGTGGTTTATTGGTTTATTTATTGTCACACTATCAGTTCTACAAACAAGTGCAGGCAGGCTGGGTGCCATGAGATGTGGTATTCATCCCAATACTGCCAAACCAGGACAATGGTATAAATGGATTAATTTTCAGTTCTGTAGTGTTGCAGTGGGTTCTTGTGAAGTTCCCTGATGGTGCAGGAAACACACCTTGGGAAGTACAGAAATGAGATTTGGTTTTATATAACATGATGAGTCTTGTTAGTAGTCTTCTCTGTTCTTCGTTATTAACTCAAAATAGCTGTTCTTGCACAATGGTTTTTAAACCAGTCCTGTTTTTATAGTGCATGAAAATACTTAGGCAGGGTGGGAGTCGGCAATGAATATTTTTATTCCCTAAAGTGATGGCTCTTGGCCAACTTCTGCACTCTTACTCATCAGCTGCTGGACTTAATTTTGCTGAATTGAACCTTTTTTTTAATCTATGAGAAACAGAAATAGTTATTTATGCATGATTTTTACTTCTGAGTGCTGTTTCGTTAATGAGGTGCTGTGATTCCTTGGTTTTTTGAAGGCAGTTCATTCAAGAGCCTGGCTGTGCCACTGCTGTGTGTGACACCATGCAACTCTCCAGCATAGATTTTGGCTTGTTTCTTTTACTGGGAACAGACACCCTTGAAAGACTGTGTGGCTGGCAGTGCTTAGTACAACACAATGTTTTTCCAGAAAAATAAATGAAATCAAACTTTCAGCATAAAGGTCTCTCTCATAGCAACTTTTCAATATCTGAATGCAAGGCAAGGGAGGCAGAGAGGGACTCTGTGTTAGGAACTGCAGTGATAGGACAAGGGGTAATGGGTTCAAACTGAAGGAGGGGGAAGTTTAGGTTAGGTATTAGAAGTTTTCTCCTGTGAGGGTGGTGAGACACTGGCACAGGTTGCCCAGGGATGTGGTGGCTGCCTTGACCCTGGCACTGTTCAAGGCTAGGCTGATGAGGCCTTGAGCAACCTGATCTAGTGAGGAGGTGTCCCTGCCCATGGCAGGGGTTGGGAGTAGATGATCTGTAACATCCATTCCAACCCTTAAATTCTATGATTCTGTGATGAAATGAATGGTCTCCAAAGTGAGGGCTGAGTCTGAGCACAGCAATGAATTTTCACTGGATTGGTTTATCTCCTCATCCTGTTTGGTTTCTTATGCTGTGAGATTATGCTGCCTACAAATGAAATCTCAAGACCAAAAAACAAAAAACCCACACAGCTTCCTAGAAGCCTTTCTAGTTTGTCAAGCAGTGCTTAATTTAGAAATGGACTAGTTCAGTGGTAATGCCACTGAAGGCTTCAGTAGTCAGATGTCAGAGCACTCTGTGTTTGTTTTGCTTGCATGCAATTTAATGTTACTGCTTTTAGAAGATAATCAATGTTCTGTGCAACTCCTTTCTCATTTTCATCCCATGCTTGCATCAGCTATCTTCAGTATGGAATATTCTAAGCTCACCAAATCCAAACATTCTAGTCTTCTTTTTGGTTACATTTAGGTAAAGTGCAGAAAACAAGAGCCTGGTTTATTTTGTTGTCTGGTGTCTTTTTCTACCATAGCATTCTTGAAGATTCCAGGGGAAAGGGCTATGGGTGGATTGGAAATGGAGAGTGAACTTCCCTCACTTGGATGTTGACTCAAACTGAGAGCAGAGTGATCCTGGCAGAGAACCATGGGAGAGTCTATGCTGCTGGAACAGTCAAGTGCCACATTGTACAACTGCAACATTTATTCAGAAGGAGAAGGAAAAGGAAAAATAAGTTGATTTTGGAAAAAGGAGAGGTGTCTTATACCTTAAAATATCTTTGAAAGCAAGTGTTGGCATTGATTTTAACAGTTCCTTGGAAGTTGTGCTGTCATTAAGGGAGGAGGCATGATACTGTATGTCCATTCAGTGCAGCAGTAAAGCAGTTGTCCTTCTGTGAGAGATGAGGGGCATACGGTACTTAAGTCTTGCCTGACTTGCAAAGACATGAGAGCAGAGCCCAGTTATGGTGCATCTTTATTCCCTGTTTCCTCGCTTTGCTGTTTCCCCTTGTTGTGAGAGGTGAAGCAATGCTGGGTGTTAAGTTTAACACCCTAAGATTCTGTCTTCTTCCCTCCTTGCCACTGACTGACACTTGTGATCAAATGGCAAAGTTAATCCCTTAAAAGAGAAAAAATATTAACTTCTCTGTAAGTGCAGAAAATGTGGGAAAATGGCTGTCTTTTTTCTTTTTTCTTTTGTTTTTCCTTTGGAGCTTGGATTTTGCTTGAGTCCTGGAAGTGTACTGACCAGTCATTCAGGATGAAGTAGGTCAGAGCATGAACTGGCTCAGTCTCTCCAGTTCAGGTGTCACAGGCAGGCAGCAGAGATTGTGTACATTGCTGGCTAATTTTCTATTCCATTCTGAAACAGATTAGAGATCTTTGGCAGCTTTTTTGGATTCAGTATCTTGGACATTAGTGAAAGCATTATGAAAAATGCCTTTTTTTTTTTTTTTTCTTTTTTTTTTTGTAGAAGACCTGTCTTTTCCTGCCTAGATTTAGCAAGATAGGAAGACAAAATTGAAGGGTTATTGAGATGAATTGCCTAGAAGGTTAGCCTTGATGCAGCCAGTCCTTCACTTATCTCCATGACAGGATGGTTTTAATCTCATGTTGGTCTTTAGCATCTGAAATCTATTATACAGCGATTACATTGTATGGAATTGCACTTTAGAAACTACAGCCTGAGTTCAGCAAAAATTCAGCAAAACAAGACCCACTTTTTGTGAGTATAAGTTCCCTGGTGCAATGGATGTTGTGTTATGATACTTCTCAAAGACAGGTATGTATTTAAAAGCAGTGCTGATTTATTAGTAAAATCTAGAGAAAATGTGATTTTTGTGCTTGGCAGTTCTTCTCCTCCTCTAATACATCTTTTATTCCCAGTACAAATTTGTGTGTGTGTGTGTCCCTCGAGTGGAGAAAGTTCAAACTATATATCTTTAAATATTTAATCTTGGGGAAGAATATCAGTAGGACTTACAAGTTAATGAATAAGGTGAAAGAGTAGATAGGACAAGCCAAGTGGTTCTTAATAGTTCTGGCTGCTTCTCTATATAGTGTACCTTTTCATAGAATCATAGAATCAGCCGGGTTGGAAAACACCTCCAAGATCATCGAGTCAAACCCCACTGTGGTTACTAGACCATGGCACTAAGT
>NW_008656055.1:3071-19534 GCF_000695815.1 Acanthisitta chloris | reverse complement strand
AGAGCTTGAGTCTGTGCCCTCTTGTCCTCCTGCTGGTTGCCTGGGAGAAGAGACCAACCCCCACCTGACTCCAACCTGCTGTCAGGGAGTTGGAGAGGGTGATAAGGTCTCCCCTGAGCCTCCTCGTCTCCAGGCTAAACATCCCCAGCTCCCTCAGCCTTTCCTTGCTGCTCTTCTCTGGACACTTCTTCACTGTTTGGACTGGAGTCACTTCCTCATATCCAAGATCTTTGGCATCCTGGCTTTTCTCTTGGTCTAGTTGTAGAAGCTTTAGACCATGAGTGCTTAGCAGTAGTGTCAAAGAACTTTCTGAAAAGAAGAGCTAAAAAAGCATCCTGGTAGAGTTCAGGAGAAGAACTGTCACTTCATCTGTTCCTCCCACTCTCAGAGCAACCAAGCTAGACGTGTGAAGCATGTGCAAGCAAACGGGGCAAGCAGAGCTCAATTGCTGGTAAAAAATGACATATCTGAATGGGCTGGGAACACTCAGGTACACCTACTTCTGGTAAAAGACTTAATAACACTAAAAAACTAGGGTATAGCTTTGCACTGTGACTGCAGTTGGGGTTTCCCTGATGTGGGAAGGCTGAAAGCTTAGCTAATTTCTTTTAGATCATGCAGGAACCACATGCCATCTGAAGCTAGAGCTTTGTCAAAAAAGACATTGAAAATGACAGCTGAGAGCTGCAAAACTCACATAGCTAAAAGAAGAGGGACTCCTCATGCTTGTGACTGTTCAGATGTTTCTAAGGGCTTGTGCAGGATTTGCTGCAGACACATCCCTGCTTTAGAGATGCAATACTGACATTACTATATAGTGAAACCAGGTCGTAGTTTTGCAATTTTGGTCTGAGAGAGTGAACTCTGCATGGCAGTAAATCTGTGGATAATGGCTATAGTTGAACCAGGCTCTGTACTACCAGTTTGAGTTCTCCTTGTGGCATCAGTCTTTGGCAGCTCCAAGCCCCCCGTTTCTCCTCCTGAAATGTGGCAGCATATCCTTTTTCTGTTGAGACAGACCCCTGTAAGCCCCTGATGTTTGAGTCATTCAGATGTCATTGGAGACAAGCTCTTTATCTAAAAACTAGATTTCCTATTTGCTGCAAAATATCAGTTGAGGTCTGAATCTAAATATATGAAGTATGGCGTTCCAAACAGATGTGGAAGTGAAAAGATTTATATATAAGCTTAAGAGAAGTGTCAGTTCTTTCCAATGTTTTCTCAAGCAGCCACGTCATATCTCCAAGTGATTTGGGGGATTTGCTGAAACAGGAGGGAGCAAAACAGACTCACATTGAATGGTAAAGTTGGTCTACAAAGATGTTCATGTTTGCCCCTCAGTTCAGGAGGGATATGGAAGTGCTGGAGCAGGTCCAGTGAAGAGCACCGAGGCTGGTGAAGGGACTGAAGCACAAGTGCCATGAGGAGAGGCTGAGGGAGTTGGGGGTGTTTAGCCTGGAGAAGAGGAGGCTCAGGGGAGACCTTATCACCCTCTGCAACTCCCTGAAAGGAGTTTGGAGTTAGGTAGGGGTTGGTCTCCTCTCCCAGGCAAGCAGCAGGAGGACAAGAGGGCACAGACTCAAGCTCTTTGAGCTTTTGGAGGTCTTTTCCAACCCGGTTGACACTATGATTCTATACCTGTTTCAGCTACTTATTTTATTGAGTGAAACAGTTCCATCATCCTGAATAATTCAGTATGACAGATTACCAAATGGATTCTTTGAGAATATAACCACAGAAAACCCTAAAAAAATTATGCAGAGCTTTGATTTGTACTGGTAACTATGGCTAAAGACCTCTCTGACTCGTATAATTAATGTTAATAGTCCAATAAATGTTTTCCATATGTAATTAAAGGAAAATACATATTAGAGAAGTAAAGATTAAGTGACTCTGTTGGTGAGGACTAATAGGCCCTAGCAGAATTGTGATTTAAAAACAAGACCGCACAAAGAAAGTGATAGCTGTCTGGCAAAGATTTGATTGATACTTCTAGTCTGAAGAAATAATGTGGTTTGTATGCCTTGTGCATCAAAATCAATTGTTGTATTAAATAATTTATAATAGTAAATATACTAGGTGTGTGTGTTCATGTAAATGGTGTTGATTTTTTGGAGTGGAATAGTCAGATAAACTCTCAAAATCTTTGTAACGAAGTGTAGCTTTATAGTCACAGAACAGAATATCTCAAGTTGGAAGGTACCTGTAAGGATCATCGAGTCTAGCTCCCAACAAGGGTTGACCCAGAGGGTGGTTGGGCACTCTCTTTCCAGTGCAGTGGTCACAGCTCCAAGCCTGACAGAGCTCAAGGAGTGTTAGGATAAGGCTCTTGGGCACATAGTGGGATTGTTGGGGATGTCCTGTGCAGGGCCAGCAGTTGGACCTGATGGTCCTTGTGGGCCCTTTCCAGCTCAGGAGATTCTGTGATTCTCTGACACGATGTCATTGTGTGCCTGAGTCCTTAAAATTGCTTTTTTGTGATGGTGTCTGTCTTCTCCATGCTCAGCTTTTCATGGCATTGGGTTGAAAGCAGCTTTATTTTTTATCTTTAAGACTTTGTGTGCTTGACAGAAAGAAGAGGCTTTAAGATCCCACATCTTTGACAGGGCCTCTTGTGATTCATGGGGTGGGGAGTGGAAGTCAGTTTCTAAAATGAAACCAAACTTTCCATAACTTTTTCCCCCTCTTTATGCCTGTGATCGTGTTACATAGGCTTCTATAGATACAGACAAGCAAAGAGTCACCCATTACAGAATTGTCATACCAGGACTGCTCAATGCTAACATCTCCAATCTCTGCTTGGATATTTGAGGTCTTGAAGGATGAGTTCATCCTGAACCTGATCCTCTCTCCTCACCTTTGTTCCTGTTGGATGGGAAGAGCAAGAGTATCTTCCCTGCAGTCATTCCCATGCAGGGAGGCAAACTCATAAGGAAGGGCTGTGTTACATGCGGGAGTCATGAGAGTTATTTGGAGATGCCTGAGTTGGTCGACAGCTGCAGCCCTCTGCTCTTGTGTGAATGGTTTGTTTTTTGCCACAGTGCTTATTTTAATGAACTCCATCTGTACAGAGCACAGGCCATAATAAAAAGCAGCTTGCTGGGCTGGCGGTGCCTACAGTGCAGTGTGGATGTGGAGTTGTCCAGTCTGTGAGGTTGCAGATCAAGGGCAGATATGAAAAGGAGGTGGATACCTTTGGGTTAAGTGCAGAAACAGCTTCCAAAATTTTGAAATTTTGCCTGAAAAGGAAAGAGATTGGGAGGTAGGGGGAAAAGAGGTTGGCAGGAATTGCTTACACGGAGTCGGTGTTTTTCTGAAAGAGGCAGCTCATAATCTCTGCAATTGATTTTGTAGTTAAATCCCTGGTGTTTTGTTGTCGTTTTGGTTTGGTTTTGTTCCTCCCTCCGTCCTCCCCCCCCAAAAGTCATGATGATAGTGGCTTGCCATTTGGGATTTTCCTGCTGTTTAAAGTGATTTTCTTTCTGGACTCTGGTTTTATTCAGACAGTATTTTGGTGTATAAGCTTCATGTCCTGTCCTTCCAGTTCTTGATAAGAAAAATCATAGAATCATAGAATCAACTGGGTTGGAAAAGACCTCCAAGATCATCAAGTCCAACCCTAGTGTGGTTACTAGACCATGAGAAACACAGAATGGGGTCATTTTAAGGTAAAATCCATCTGAAATCTAAGGACTTCTATTGAAACAGAAATAAGAAAACAGAATCAAAGCAGGAATAAGAAAAACAACTTAAATTTCTTAGTAAGACTTAAATGGCACTATTTTTAGCTGCAGCTTGCACAGGTAAAGTTGCTTCTGCCTGAGTCTAAATATATGAAGTATGGCATCCAAAGCCATAGCTGGCTTACTGGGAATATATGGGGCAGCATATTTTCCTTTTCCTCTGCCATAGGTTCTATATAAATCCTCAAATAGCTCACCATACCAAAAATAAGGCTGTATAAATATCTGAGCACATGGAAAAATACCTCTCCTATTACTACCACATTAGAAATTAAAAGTATTAGTCAATTTTGGCCACTCAGTGGGGACCTCTGAAATTAGTAACAGTTCTGTGAACACAAATATCCAGGTTTTAGGCAGATTTCTGGAAATGAACAAGGCAGTGCTGGCACATACACCAAGATGACCGTTACTAAGTAATATTTCAGAGGAAGTGTTTGTCTGAGGCTTGGTTACAACTTCCAACAGCTGACATTTTTCAACCAAAAGCATGCCAGATTAGGTAATTTATGTGGCTTTTTCTGCTCATTGTTTTCCACTTGCTTCTCGTTAGACTGCAGCTTTGACGTGGAGAATTCTTAACTTAATCAGTGACTGTCTGAATGCATAAATTAGTCACCTGAGCACTTTTAATAATCTTAAAATGATAATGTGGAAGGGAGTTAATTCCTTAGGCTGTCATTATTGGGATCTGTAAACTCTCATCTCCAGCTGTCAGGTCTGTATTGATAAGGAAGATGCCGTTGCAGTTTGGTGTCTGCAGAAACATTTAGGATGGAAGAGATGCAATATAGAAACTCGCCTGTTCATCTTGGGATAGTTTGCTGATGGAGGCTTCTAGGTGAAAAGAATTAACACTCTATCTCTGCATGTTTATAAGGCTTCAGGACTGTGACCTGTTGCAGTACTCCTACTTACATTAGAGTGTCATAGAATATCCTGCATTGGAAGGGACCTACGAGGATTGAGTCCAGCTCGTGGTCCCGCATAGGACAACCCCAGCAACCCCATCATGTGGCTGAGAGCATTGTCCAAACTCTCTGGCAATCTTGGGGCCATGACCACTACCCTAGGGAGTCTGTTCCAGTGCCCAACCAACCTGTGGGTGAAAAACCTTTTCCTAATACTCAGGTCAAGCCTCCCCAGACATAGCTCCGTGCCATTCCCTCGGGTCGTGTCACTGGTCACCTGGGAGCAGATAGCAGTGCCTGTTTCTTTACTTCCCCTGGTAAGGGAGCTGTAGGCTGCTATGAGGTATCTCCTCAGTATCCTGAACAAGCCAAGCGACTTCAGCCACTCCTTGTATGACTCCTCTAGACCCCTCACCATCTTTTCTCCCTTTGGACACTTTCTAATAGCTTTATATCCTCCTTATATTGTGGTGCTCAAAACTACCCCCAGGACTCTCAGTAATTTCAGTCTTCCAGGCAGATTTGTAAGTAGTCTGCTAGTGCTTCTCTCCTTAAGGAAAAGTTAATCACCACCTACTCCCTACAAAGCCTGTGGAAGGAAGGAAGAGAGTATTTTACAATTTCTTTTTGATTCATTGAGAAGGTGCTATAATTCTGGATCCTATAGGTGTCTTGCTTCTGTTCCTTGGGTATATTTTCAGTTAGAGGTTAAACAAGAGTTTAATATCTTAATCATCAGAAGATAGAATCATAGAATTTAAGGGTTGGAATGGACCTTACAGATCATCTAGTCCCAACCCTCTGCCATGGGCAGGGACACCTCCTCACTAGATCAGGTTGCTCAAGGCATCATCCAACCTGGCCTTGAACACTGCCAGGGTTGGGGCAGCCACTACATCCCTGGGCAACCTGTGCCAGTGTCTCACCACCCTCACAGAAAAAACTTTTTTCTCATGTCCAACCTAGACTTTCCCTCCTTCAGTTTGAATCCATTAGCCTTTGTCCTATCACTGCAGTTCCTAACACAGAGTCCCTCTCTGGCTCCCTTGTAGGCCCACCAGATATTGAAAAGTTGCTCTGAGGTCTCCACGCAGTCTTCTCTTCTTCAGGTGGAACAGCCTCAACTCCCTCAGCCTTTCCTCATAGGGGAAGTCCTCTTAGCAACTTCGTGGTCTCCTCTTTACTTGCTCCAACAGTTCTATGCCCTCCTTATGTTGAGGACAGGATGGGATGATAATAGGATGTTCATTCCTAGATTTCCACCACAAAATCCTTATTTTAGTTGAGCTCTTTGTGTCTGGTGTGGCCAAGTCTTGTTTCTGGACCAAGGAAGTGAAATGTAGGTGGATGCTGTTACTTTCCCAGTGGAAATGAGGATACACTGCTGTGTGTCAGGACAGCTCTTTATGTCATATATGGCTTTCATTGCTCTCAGCCCTGAGGTTGGGAGTAAAAACACTTTGAGTTGAAATCACATGCTCATGAAGAATTTAGCCTGTATCGATTTTGCTTTATAGGACTGAACTTCTTCCATTGCTTAGCCAACCAGGATGAAAGACTGGCTTTAGTGGGTTGCTTTCATGGGCACGTCCTTTTCCTGTTTGTATTAAACAAATGCTCTGCTTAGGTATGTGAACAAACTTATGGCATCTGTTGGCAAATACAAAAACTGATGCTAGACATGGGATGAGAATAATGGGATTTTGACTGGATTAACCAGGTGTTTGCTGGAGAACTGGGTTAGAAATTCACTGTATCATGTGCCAAGGTTCCTGTCTTGTTGAATTTGCTGAAATGTCAACTTTTTATTAGTTGTTGCAAAACTAAACCATTAGTAGACCCTGCTTCACTACTGGTGTTGCTGATGGATATCCTTCAAGTTTTAATACAGGCTGTTTAGGTTAGTTTAAATTTAGATCTGTAAAAGTCAAGATACTGTCTATTTTTAGATGCAGCATTCTGTAAATACCTCTGAATTAACAAAGCAGAAGGACTTTTTTCTCAAGACCACTTTGTCTTAAGATCTTCTGGAGCTGCATGAACACTTCGAAAGCTGTCAGCTACTCACAAATTTGAAATCACAGAATCATAGAATTCAGGGGTTGGAATGGACCTTATAGACTATCTAGTCCCAAAACCCCCTGCCCTGGGCAGGGACACCTCCTCACTAGATCAGGTTGCTCAAGGCTTCATCAAAAGCCTAAGCCTCAGATCAATGCAAATATTTTCTTGACTTTGTCAGTCTTAGTGACTTAAAAACACCTTGTGCTTGCCCCATCTCTGTAGCTGTCTGCATTTTTTTTTATCATTGTTGTTATGCAGTTAAGGCTTAGCTTCGAGACCCTGGAGCAGGGTGCTTTGGTTCACTACTTCTCTCTAGTGTGGCTTCATCACATTGACATTGCACTGGTTTTGTGTTCTCTAAATGTTTTAGGTAATTGACTCTTGCAGGTTTGCATCCATGAGACTGAAAATCTGGTTAGAAGTAACTAACTCCAAGGTAAAAAGTTCACATTTAAAGTTGATTCTCATAATTTCCAGCCTGAGCAATTGTTAGTGACAAAAAGAGAATTGGTGGTTATATTTTCATCAAAATAAGAACTTCACAATAAATTTTTGTCTCAGTTTCTCTTTGAAAAAATTTCCATGAAATCCCAGTAATGTGTAGATGGACCATGTCTTGGGAAGCTGGGCCTGAGAATGCCTGGGGGCCATGTGGTGTGAAATCAATGCAAAGACCTTGAGTGCTTTCATGAACAGGTTTGAAGGATAAAAAAAGCACCAGAACTGTGCTGAATTCAGGATGAAATGCTCCTGTAGCGTAAAGGGTTTAAATGTCACTGTGAGCCTTGAAAGGCTGATTTAAGGAGAAAAGACTATTTTTATATAGCTTGTGTGTTAGAAGAAATGCGGTCACATACTGTCAATTCTCATGGTGCTTTAAGATCAGGAATATAATATTGTATTTATATTTAGCAGAACTCTGACTCTGTATAGACACTTGAACATTTGTTCTTATTGCTAAAGCCGTGGGCAGTTCTGTTGGATTCAGAACAGTGCTGGTGCTTTGTGTCACTGAGGGACTATGAAGTTGGGGACTTCAGTCCTGTTCATGCTAAGACAACATAGAGCAGCCCACAAATCCCCCTAATAATTATGTTCATAAAGAGCATTGATACCTACTAGACAGGATGAGGTCTAGTTTTGGAGAGTGATTTATGCTGTGAGGAACAAGCAGCTTTCCAGAGTCCTGTTCTGGCTTTTGTGTCATCAGAATGGCATTTGCTAGTAGTAAATGTATTTAATGAAACTAATTTTAGAACTATGGGTCAGCACTTAAATTTGTTTTCTCTTTGTTAGACTCACAACTAGGGCTTAGATGTTATAATGAACAGGACTTTGACACAAACCTCATTCCTTCCCCCTGTGCCAGATACTGTCACAGAAGTGAAAGAACATGGTTTTGTACTCTTCATAAGTCAGATTCCATTTTTTAATGCTTGAATCTTATTTCCAGCACTAGGGTAGTTTTTTTCCTTTCTTACTCAATTTTCCTTTTATTCCTGATCTTCTGTTTCTTTTGTTATAGTGACAGAAATAACTGTTGCGCAAATCAGCTGTGTTGTCATGGGGAAACTTCAGAGCATGAATGTGAAGAAAAATGCCCAATTTGAAATTTTTTCTTTTCTTACTGAGAAACCACAGGGGAATGAGCAGAGAAATCATTTCCTTGCCACCCTGCAGAACAGTCTGTGGATGGATCAGGAGTGATGGACAGTCTTGGTTCAGCTGTGCCGTTGCTACTGGATTGGAGAGCTGAACAAAGGAAAAGGGAGCTGTAATCTGTTGTGCTATCAGAGTATCCCTTGGCATCCATCAGCAGTCCAAGTCAGGCTTATTCCTTTGTGCAGCAGATTTGTGGAGCAGCGTATCTCCCGCGGAAAGCAGCACATGGCGAGTGTGCCTTTGCCATCTGTCCCTTGTCGCTCGGATCCGTCTGGCTGAGACCGGAGCTGTCACTGCTCTGGAGGACAAGCAGGATGGGCAGCAGCTGCTGTGCTAGCAGTGTGTATTAATGCCCTAAGGAGATCAGATCAAGCTATGCCTGCCCACGAGCTGCGAAAGGGGAATAGTGCAGGAGGTACAGATTCAGCACTGGAGAGATGTGTGAATTCCTCTTGTAAATGCCAAAGCTTTCACTACATGAATATTCACAGGTTCTGCAGCTGCAGTCTGTGGGCTGGTCTGTGTGTACCTCATTGATCCTCTGGATAGAGGTTTTTATGGGATTGGTGATAATCGGCCTATTTAGAGTTCTTTCTGCTGTGGTGAAATTGATGAAGAATATGGTAGAAGCTTGATCCTGAACATCATTAAGAGAAAATAAACCCTTCATCTGGCTTGGTGGTGGTGAGGGATGGCTGTTATTGCAACTGATGCAATATCATAGCAAATTTTAAAAGGTCAAACAGATATCATTTTATATATGGGGAGAGTGATTAATGTTCCCAACGGGATATTTATGTAGAATTTATAGGACAAATTAAAAAACTACACAAGGAGGGAAAGATGATAAATAGTTTGTATATACATTAATTTCCTCATAGAAGAGGTGGCTGGAATGAAAGCTGTATGATGTTTTGTTGCAAGGAGGTGGGAGTGTGACTTTACAGTGACTGTGGCAGAGAGCTTTCCTTTTGCAGAGTATGTAAGCCATGGGAATCTGCATGAAAGCGAGGAATGTATTCTAGTAGTAGCATACCAAGCCTGTCACCTACTTTGCTATCTACATGCCATTTTGAGAACAAAAGTTAAATGTGCAAAACATCTAATATGCAGCAAACATCACAGAATCATAGAATTTAAGGGTTGGAATGGATGTTATAGATCATCTAGTCCCAACCCCCTGCCCTGGACAGGGACACCTCCTCACTACATCAGGTTGCTCAAGGCCTTATCCAGCCTGGCCTTGAATACCACCAGGGTAGGGGCAGCCACCACATCCCTGGACAACCTGTGCCAGTGTCTCACCACCCTTAGAGTATAAAACTCTTCTCTCACATCCAACCTAGACTTTCCCTCCTTCAGTCTGAGCCCATTACCCCTTGTGCTATCACTGCAGTTCCTAACACAGAGTCCCTCTCTAGCTCCTTGTAGGCCCTCCAGATATTGAAAAGTTGCTCTCAGGTCTTGACGCAGTCTTCTCTTCTCCAGGCTGAACAGCCCCAACCCCTTCCACCTGTCTTCACAGGGGAGGTGCTCCAGTCCTCTTAGCAACTTATCATGTTTAATCCTGGTCAACTGAACAGTTTATTTTATGTGGATGATGGTATTGGCCAGATAACCCGGGGACTATTGACTCTGTAATGGTATCAGTGTGATACTTGGTCTGCATTGTCCATCACAGCTACAGTAACCTATGTAGTATAAGTACTTGGGCAGGTAAGTTGTGTTCTCAGTTGAATGCCACCAAAGCATGAACATTTAAAAGGCTATTTTATAAATAAGAGACAAAAAATGTACTTATTGGTGAAGAGTAAATATTGCAACAGAGCTGTAAGGATGTCCTGTTACACTTAACCTGGATGATTTGTCTCAGAGGTGTTAAACCTGAGCCTGGCAAACAAACGTGGGGCCATTTTGTATCAATCTGCTTGTGTTTTTAGTGGAAAGATCTTCTGTCAGAGGTCAGATCATGACAAATCATTTCTGGTTCAAAAGTAACCACTGGAGGGGCAGACTCGTAAGCATCAGCATGCATGACATCCTCTGCAGTGGGCATTCACATGGCTGGGCTTTCCTTTTTGCTCAAAAGTGGCACCTCCCAAATCAAGCTTGGACACCATTCTGCAAAGCATGTGTTTATTTTGCTGTCGGTGATAAGCTCTGCACGGTCCTTTGTCTGATGCGGATAGTAAAATGCCATCAGCGTGTACGAGGAGGTGCAGGGCTTGGATTTGGTGCTCATGTCCAACTGTAGCCCTTGCCTGATACGCCATGTGAGACTGTGCTGGGAAGTGGGAGAGTGGCAGAGTGTGCTACTGGGCTGGCTGCCAGGGGCCCCGGGGAGGAGCTGCAGTCTCGTCAACAGAAGGCCTGCAGCCCCAATCCATCTCAATGATGGATGTTATGTGGATGTTCTCCATTGAAACCACTGTGCATCTCTGCTTCTGTTGGATATACTGGAGAGCAGGGTATGCTGGTTTGGGTTGAAGTAGAGTTAACTTTCTTCACAGTGGCTAGTATGGGGCTATATTTAGGATTTGTGCTGAACACAGGGTTGATAATGCAGAGATGTTTTTGTTATTGCTGAGCCGAGTTTATACAGAGCCAAGACTTTTGCTGTTTTCCATACTACCACGCTGGCAAGGAAGTTGGGTGTGCATGGAAGATTGGGAGGAGACATAGCCGGGACAGGTGACCCAAACTGACCAAAGGGATATTCCATACCATAGGACATCATGCTCAGTTTGTAAGGTGGGAGAAGGAAGGAGGGACATCTGGAGTTGAGGGTGTTTGTCTTCCCAAGGTTACATGTGATGTGAGGGGCCCTGCTCTCCTGGAGATGGCTGAAAACCTCCTGTCCATGGGAAGCAGTGAATTAATTCCTTTGCTTGTGTGTGCAGCTTTTGCTTTCTCTATTAAACTGTCTTTGTCTCAACCCATGAGCTTTCCTAGCCTTCTGAGTCTCTTCCCCATCCTGTTGGTGGGGGAGTGCGGCTGCGTGGGGCTTGGCTGCTGGCTGGGGTTACACTACAACACAGGGGCATCCTTCTCTCCCCCCCCTCAGAGCAGTATTTGGGGGAGCTGCCTTTGTAGGCTGAAGTGGAAGAACTGGCTGGTGAGGAATGGAGGCTGGACTAAGGACCTCTGTGGCCTGTGGCTGTCCCAGCTGCTGCTTACCCATTGCTCAGTCTCAGTGCTCAGCATTTAGCCTGCCATAAAGCAAATGCTGGTACATGCTTAGTAGGAGTGACTTGTTACTCCTTCTCAACTGCACATTGCCTAAGTTCTTCAAAACCCAAGCATTTAGATGTTTCTTGCATAGCTAAAAGCTGTTTCCACAGGCATATCCTTTGTATGCAGAGTTTCCTTAGGATGCTGCTATGCCCTTACTTGTCTTTTAATGCTCGGATGGGTTTTTCCCCTGCTGTTCAGATAAAAATTAGGAACACTTAGAAGCATTCTCTGACATCCTAATTTCAAGGTACTAAGTATGCCTTTAATACTTACTGCACTGTGACCATTCTTAGGTATTATATATTCCCTTGTATCCAGGCAATTGCCAGGATATTAGCAGGCATAGTGTCCCATGTTGTGGTGTTCCAATAGATACTCTTTTAGCACGTGAGCATTTCCAAGCAGGTTTCTTTTTCAGCAGAATGGTTATAAAGGCATTTTTGTCAAAACCTGAACTGATTATCATGCTTATTCCTACTACATAGCTGGATTTATGGTAGAGCTTCTCCCATTTGAAGAGATTTAGCCTTGCTTTTCCCAGACCTGCTATATGGATTTGCATAAACTTCAGCCTCTGAAACTATAGGCTTTCAGTGGAGCAGGCTTTGCTGACTGTGGCTCTTCTCGAGCCATTAATTTAACTGGGGAGTGTCCTCTGAATGTTCAGGGTGGTTTCTAGATAACCTTGACACTGCCAGAATTTCAAAAGCCCTGTTGAGTTAATAACAATACAACTCTACAGCCTTTTACCCCCGTCTGAATGTTGGTATGATTTTGTGATATTGCTACCCACTGAAGTGACAGTTTCATTAATTGAGTAATGGTGTAAAATCTGCAGTTCTACATGTTTTATTCAGAGAAAACCTTAAACCTGCTGTTAACTAATGCATAGTGTACTAATCTGGGTGCATTTGTATGCTGGCCAAGACCTCAGCACTTCTAGCTTCTGCCTTCAGTTACTTAAATGTGTTTTTCAGAGAAACAGTGCTTTTCTCCCCATTTTACTTCATTTTGCTTGTTCTCCGCTCACAACTGTATGAAGAAGTGACTGTACAGCAGGAACACTGCATCTCCTAGACAGACTGAGGATTGATGACCTCAGGGGTTTTTTTTAAATCTTTTTTGGCACCTTTATCTCTGTGTATAAATAGCTCACAAGTCTGTTCTTTGGCATTGGGTAGATGTAAAGAAGTGTTAAATGCTTTTAGGAGGTGAAAGTGGGCTTTCTCAGTTTCTTGTAGATGGAGCAAATCCAAGCTGCATGCTATATTTACACACTTTTGATTCCCTAACAAGTTGTACTTCAAAAGTAGTATCTCCAGATTCAGTATAATCTGTGTAAAATGCTCTCCTAATAAAAGATCTGTGCTGGACTTAGATAAGTCTTTCCTTAATTTAGTTTGTAGCTGGCCAGTGTCAGCAGCTCTATCTTAAATTTATTAATAGAATCATAGACTCATAGAATTTCAGGGTTGGAAAGGACCTTACAGATCATCTAGTCCCAACCCCCTTCCCTGGGCAGGGACACCACCTCACTAGATCAGATTGCTCAAGGCTTCAAGTTCATACAATTTCGTAGGTAATATTTTGATCAGCAGCAATTCCTAGATCTTTTAGAGTCATTTAAAATGGTCAGATAGTGCTGCTTGCCTCTCTGGTGTTTGCTGTGAGTAGCTGAATCAGCTTGTCATTCATGCCCTTGAGTCTCAACTGATTGATTTTTTGGAATTGGCTTGGCAAGTGTACATTTTATCAGCTCACTGCTCATAATGCTGGAGTGCTTCTCAACTGCATAAAATACACTGCCACTGTATCCTCCTGTAGCTGCCAGGGAAAAGCAGGTGGAGTTCACTAGGGACAAACTCAAGGATTTCGCTGCATTGCAAAAGGTCTCAAGGAATTCTCAGTGACATCAAAGAGATTTTTTTTTTTCCTTTCAGGCAGCATCTCAGGTTTCAAAGAGCGCTGTTACTTCCCTGCTTTATTTGGTGCTGTTGAGCCATGGAGATTTGCTATGTATTAAAGCATCATTGCTTCTGATGCCTTGGGAGGCTTTGAGGTCTTCTCTCCAAATTTTATTTGGTTTAAACGCTTGTGCTGTCTGACTGCAAGGTGACATGGTTGTAAACATCATTAAAGGTTGGGAGAAGCTGCTGTGAATCTTGTCTGAAGTGTTCCTTTCCATGAAATTGTTATAGCTAAGCAAATAAATAGAAGTTATTCTTTGTATAGCTTCCATATGTATTGTGGGTTTTTTATATAGCCTGAAAACCTACTCTAGCTTTACTAGTAAACTATTGTGATCGATGACATCTGACATGAACATTCTTGAATGATTACCCGCAAACCTTGTGTTCTCTGACAGACATGCCTCTCAAACTAGCTATGTTTTGTGTGTCTGTGATGGATTTAAAGAGTCAAGGAGGCATGAGGGGCAGTCAGAGCTTTTATTAAAGTCTGGGTTGGAGCAACTCATGTGCATAAGGTCTATTGCCAAAGGGAGCCAGAACATGTGAACATGGCTTGGGTGGTTTGGTTTTTTTTTGGTCTGTGATACTGGCACTGTGTTGGATTTTACAGAAGAATAAAATCCTCATGCTGGTTTTTTTTTTTCTAATTGATTAAAGGCATCACATTCCCACTTCTCCCCTTTTTTCAGGTGAGTAGTGTCTGCATGTAATGAAATACCTGTTGAGGTCACTGTGGATAATTCCAGAGGAAGAAACCCTGGGAAGGGAGAGCAGTAGCAGAAAATATTCTGGGGATGAGAAGAGGACCAAACACACCCTCCAGGAGCTGTCAGAAGAACTAATGATGAGTTGTGTCTGGCTGATGGTGTGGTTCCTGCATCAGTGACCAAGCTCAGCTGTGCTTTGTTGGCCCTCCTGGGATTGCCTTGAAGCACAAAGAAGAAATTCTGTCTCAAACTAGTCTTCTGTCAGAATTTTTCTTCCAGTCTCCCCTCTCTATTGCAATTTATAGTTGAATGTGCTCTGTTTACAATTTCTGCTCTTAACTAAGAAAAGGCAAGGACCAGGGAAGTGATTCTTCCCCTGGACTCTCGGCGCTGGTGAGGCCACACGTTGAATCCTGTGCTCAGTTCTGGGCCCCTCAGTTCAGGAGGGACATTGAAGTGCTGGAGCAGGTCCAGAGAAGAGCAACGAGGCTGGGGAAGCGACTGAAACACAAGGGCCATGAGGAGAGGCTGAGGGAGCCGGGGTTGTTTAGCCTGGAGAAGAGGAGGTTCAGGGGAGATCTTATCGCCCTCGCCAGCTCCCTGAAAGGAGGTTGGAGTCAGGTGGGGGTTGGTCTCTTCTCCCAGGCAACCAGCAGGAGGACAAGAGGGCACAGACTCAAGCTCTGCCAGGGGAGGGTTAGGGTGGATATTAGGAAGAGATTTTTTTATGGAGAGAGTGATCAGGCATTGGATTGGGCTGCCCAGGGAAGGTGGTGGATTCACCATCCCTGGAGGTTTTGAAGATGAGGCTGGATGTGGCACTTGGTGCCATGGTCTAGTAACCACAGTAGGGTTGGACTTGGTGATCTTGAAGGTCTTTTCCAACCTGATTAACTCTATGATTATTAGTAGGTCCCAAAATTCTGAGCTGGGAGGTAGGAGACAATGTGATGCAGGAGGTTCTGCCTCTAAAATAGTATTTAGTTGAGTCCTTAGCTTTTGCTTTGAGCTCTGTTGTGTCTCCTACTTAAAAACCATGTAATTGTCAGCAAAGCACATTGCTGTCTGTTCTTCCACTTAGAAACGAGTTTGTGGGAGCCTGCAAGAAGCAATATTGTGAACCCTTTCAAACCTCTAAATGTTTTATTTTCTGCTGTGTTGAACTGATGCTGAATGTGGAAGCTGTTACCTTTGAAAGGCTGATAGTTAAATAAAAAACCCTGTTGGTTTTGTTGAAGTTCTTCAGAAGTATTGCTGGAGCAGAGAGTGAGCGAACAGGACAGGAATTACTGGCAAAATAAAGTTAGCTCAGATTTGTGTTTTTTTGGGGGAGTCTGGGGGAGCTGGAAACTTAAACTCTAAATATCCTCACCCTGGCACCGTTGTTGGTTTACTTCTTCATGCAGGTGGTTGTAATGCATTGGGTAAGAGTAATTTAATGTTGAATTACCATGTCCTCGGTAGGAATATAGAGGAGTGTCCCTTTAATGTGGTCTCTTATCCTCTTTGCTATTCCAAGGTTGGGTTAAAAGGTGCTAATAATTTTCATCTACATTCTCAATATCTGAATAACCCAGTAATGAAACATTTATATTGAAAAATCAGGAATCCACCTTTGTGTAGTAGAAGTACTCTCTCCTTAAGAATACAAGTTTGCTTGATTGCTGCTCTGTCTTGTGGGACTCAGTCCAGTTTAAGCAAGCTTGAGGTTCATTCTTGGTCTCTTTAGGTGGAATAATTAAATCAGTGGCTCTCCTCTGATATCCTGGGTGGGATATTGTCGTGGTCTAACCCCAGCTAGCAACCAAGCCCCATGCACCCACTCCCACACTCCCCCACCAATGGATGGGGGAGCGAATCAGAAGGGTAAAAGCTAGAAAAGCCCATGGGTTGAGACAAAGACAGTTTAATAGAGATAGCAAAAGCTGCACACACAAACAAAGCAAAACAAGAAATTAATTCACTGCTTCCCACAGACAGGAGATGTTCAGCATGTCCAGGAGAGCAGGGCCCATCACACATAATGGTTCCTTGGGAAGACAGATGCCATCACTCCAGATGTCCCCTCTTCCTCCTTCTTCCTCCCACCTTATATACTGAGCATGATGTCCTATGGTATGGAATATCCCTTTGGTCAGTTTGGGTCACCTGTCCCAGCTGTGTCTCCTCCCA
>NW_008656055.1:0-3004 GCF_000695815.1 Acanthisitta chloris | reverse complement strand
AGCTCTGCTCAGCAATAACAAAAACATCTCTGCATTATCAACTCTGTGTTCTGCACAAATCCTGAACATAGCCCCATACTAGCCTCTGTGAAGAAAGTTAACTCTACTTCAGCTCAAACCAGCGCAGATACTAACCTCAAGACTTGCTTCACTGAACGCCTCTACGAATTAGAACATTCTTTTATATCAAGCTGAATAACTCTGAAAATAATTTACTTTTTAAGTTTAACTTGCTTTTTTCAGGGACTTATCTTGCTGTGCCATTAGTATACAGTATGATTTACGTTTTGTCAGAGCAGAGAGGAGCCTGTATCGTAGCCGTCCCAGACTTGGCAAGGAAGTGCCTGCTGTACTGGCAGCATTAAGATCTCTTACACCTCCTGTCCTGTAGTCAGCGCTTCTGAGTTGCAGTCCACGAACTATTGCTTTTGCCTGCAGAGAGCTGGTGTGTTATGCAAGTTACTCCTGAGAGATAAATTTGAAAAAAGAACTGTTTGCCTCCTGTGTGCTCTCCTGTATACCAGAGAAATAAAACTGCCGTAGCTGCGTGAAATATTTTTTGCTTGTAGTTTCTCAGTTGCTCTGCTGGCATAAAATCTCAATATCTAACATCTTGTGCCTCAAGAATACAACTTGTGTTTGTTTTCCTCGAGAGCAGATGTATAAGCCCTGGACATACAATCTCTGATA
Source organism: Acanthisitta chloris (assembly GCF_000695815.1). Classification (NCBI taxonomy): domain Eukaryota; kingdom Metazoa; phylum Chordata; class Aves; order Passeriformes; family Acanthisittidae; genus Acanthisitta; species Acanthisitta chloris. The sequence continues at coordinate 2,314 of NW_008656055.1, read as the reverse complement.
TCTGGACAAGAAATGGAAGTGCAGTGGAATTCTGAATTGCTGCTAATCCATGGGAAAGACTTGTGAAACTTTTCTGACTCATTCATTGCATGAAACTCTTCAGAAATTTCCCTTAAAACACAAATTGTTCTGACCTATTGCAAAATGTGAAGGGCCCATATCAGTATGGTGTTGAAATAAGGGCAGTTAACATGTTCTAATTTCCAGTCTTGCACCACATCAGAATCATGATATGATTTGTCTCAGCATTGGAAGCTGATCAGTTTCTATCACTTCACTCCTGTTGAATTGTTTCCATCCAGGAACCGGAATATGGGTATTAGGGAGCTGGGGTTGTTTAGCCTGGAGAAGAGGAGGCTCAGGGGAGACCTTATCACCCTCTACAACTCCCTGACAGGAGGTTGGAGTCAGATGGGGGTTGGTCTCTTCTCCCAGGCAACCAGCAGGAGGACAAGAGGGCACAGACTCAAGCTCTGCCAGGGGAGGTTTAGGTTGGATATTAGGAAGAGATTTTTTATGGAGAGAGTGATCAGGCATTGGAATGTGCTGCCCAGGGAGGTGGTGGATTCACTGTCCCTGGAGGTTTTGAAGATGAGACTGGATGTGGCACTTGGTGCCATGGTCTAGTAACCACGGTAGGGTTGGACTTGGTGATCTTGGAAGTCTTTTCTGACCTGATTGATTCTATGATTCTTGGTCCCCTAGGCTTTGGGGGGGTATTCAGTGGATTACCTGAAACTTCTGATCTTCATTTCACTCAGCCTTAAAAGAACGAATCAGTCTGAAACTTGCCTGCATGCAAAGTCTGTGCTTCTGTAGAGACCCAGTGCTGTTGGTGGACACGTATTTAATTGCCTGTAAATATATTTATTCTTACTGTGATGTAAGTAAAGGTGGGATTTTGGTTGGGTTTAAACCAGAAAACAGGTGCATTTGATTTGAAAAACAAAACTTAGTATTCTTTTTATGCCTTTTCTTAAAGCTGTTTATAATGTATTGCCACAGACTGAGTAGTCCCTAGAACAGTGTCAGTACCCTTTACTTCAAAATTTTCTCTTTACTGGTAGTGTGACTGTTGTTTTAAGCAGTTGCTGGAGTTTGAATCTACATTTTCCTGTGCTGTAAGTGCAGAGCTGTGTTCCATATTTACCAGCGATTATTCAGATGAAATTGCAGTGCAGTAGGGATCAGAATGTGATCCCCACTGATTACATTGCTCGTAGCAGTCCCTGAATTTCACTTCTTATTTATACTTCAAATATTTTTACCAGTCAGGAGCAAAATTTTTGTTTATGTCCATGTTCAAAAAGATGTTGGCATTTGCCCAGTCTTCCCCAACCTGTGTTTATGCTGTAAAGAAACCAGATGAAATATTGATGTTTATTGCAGGTTCCAAGTGGGGTTAATGTGCTTACTTTCTCTGTGAGTGTGGTCAAGGCAAATATGTTTGCTCTTCAGTAATATCTACCAGCAGCTGAATTAATTTTGCATATGTGCTTCCTTACTGAGCGTCTTTCTGCTGACCTCCCTGTGTGCTGGGTGCCTAGGGACTGGTCCTAGTGGAAAACACTGGTTGCAGCTTTGCTCCCTTGTTGGAAAGTAATAGAAAATCAACCACCAAGATTCTGAAACATAATTCAACTCTTGGATTTATTCGTGGTGTCACATAAAGATGTCAAACTAGCAAAGAAAGCAGGGTCATTAAGGTGGTAACTTGTCTTGCCCATTCAATTTGATTTAAGCAAAAGTGACCCAGTTCTGTGTGTTATCAATTCATTTGCACTACCTGATAATGCTAGTGCCTGTATTATAGAAGACATGCTGATTTTTCTCTCCAAAAAAAGAAATTGGTGGATGAGGTGAAGGCTGTGGATGTAGTCTACCTGGACTGCAGCAAAGCCTTTGACACCATCTCCCATAGCATACTCCTGAAAAAGCTGCAGCCCACAGCTTGGACAGGGACACTCTCTGCTGGGTGAAGAACTGGCTGGATGGCCCAGAGAGTGGTGGTGAGCGGTGCCGCATCCGGTTCGCAGCCAGTCACTAGTGGTGTTTCCCAGGGATCAGTGCTGGGCCCAGTTCTCTTTAATATCTTTACTGATGATTTAGATAAGGGGATTGAGTGTTCCATCAGCAAGTTTGCAGATGACACAAAGCTGAGGGGGAGTGTGGATCTGCTGGAAGGCAGGAGGGCTCTGCAGAGGGACCTGGGTAGGGTGGAGAGATGGGCTGATTCCACTGGGATGAGGTTTAACAAGTCCAAGTGCCACATCCTGTGCTTTGGCCTTACCAATCCCATGCAGCATTCCAGGCT
>NW_008656054.1:461-794 GCF_000695815.1 Acanthisitta chloris | reverse complement strand
CCCGCGATCCCGGGACACACCGAGCCCCGGGACACATCCACTCCAAGCACGGCATCCCCTGGGTCCTGGGACGGCATCAACCCGCTGCCGGGATAGACCGACTCCCGGCACGACATCATCCCACTCGCGGAACACACTGACCCTCGGGACATGCTGACTGCCCCGGCACGGCATCCCTCACTCCCGGGACACACTGACTCCCGGGACGTGGACGGCACGATCCTCCCCCGGCACGGCATCCCCCACTCTCGGGACACACTGCTCCCCAGTACGGCATCTCCCTCTCCCGGACACACTGCTCCCCGGCACGGGGCTCCCCCTCCCGCGACCCAC
>NW_008656054.1:0-420 GCF_000695815.1 Acanthisitta chloris | reverse complement strand
CTCCCGGGACACACCGCCCCCCGGCACGGCATCCCCCTCCCCCGGGACACACTGATCCCCCCGGCACGGCATCCTCCCTCTCCCGGGACACACTGCTCCCCGGCACGGCATCCTCCCTCTCCCGGGACACACCGACCCCCGGCACGGCATCCTCCCTTTCCCGGGACACACCGATTCCCCCGGCACAGCATCCTCCCTCTCCCGGGACACACCAACCCCTGTACGGTGCCCCCGAGCCCTTCCCAGCCCTGCCAGGAGTTCGACTCCCATCCCCGTTCCTCCTCCTCCTCTTCCCTCACCTCCTTCTTCCTCTTGGTCTCCTCGAGCGTGTGCAGGATGGCTTGGTGGTCCTTACTGGTCTTGTCCATGAGGGTCTTCATCTGCTTCACCCCATTGATGGCATTTTCCACCTCGGTGTCG
>NW_008656053.1:0-316 GCF_000695815.1 Acanthisitta chloris | reverse complement strand
CAGCACCCCTTAACGAGCTTCAGGACCCCTTAATGAGCTTTAGCACCCCTTAACGAGCTTCAGCCCCCCCTTAGTGAGCTGTGGTACCCCCTAACGAGCTGTGGTACCCCTTAAGGAGCTTCAGCACCCCATTAGAAGTTATGGCACCCCCTTAACGGACCGCGACACCCCTTAACTAACGCCAGCGCCCGTTAACGAGCTGCGCAGCCCCTTAATTAGTCTCCCCCCGCAGTGAGCACGGAGGAGCTGAGGGGCAGCACCCCAGAGTCGGCGGCTGCTGTTCTGCAGTGGGTCAACTTCGCCGACAGCGACGTGG
>NW_008656052.1:0-800 GCF_000695815.1 Acanthisitta chloris | reverse complement strand
CTGAACCTCCTGTGATCCATTTTTGGGGTCCCTCGAATCCCCCGCTGGCCTCGGGGTGCGCTGGCGGCTCAGTGCCTGCAGGGGGCGCCGCAGGTTCGCGCCTGGGCTGGGAACAGAGGAGTCACCGGTTCGAGACCTCCGGAGGCTCCCAGCGCTCCCAGTAAAGACCCCCAGTCCTCCCAGTAACTCCCACTGCCCCCTCCAATATCCCCAAGGCGTCTCTAGACTGGTTTGGGGGTGTCTATACTGGTTTGGAGGTTTCTATACTGGTTTGGGAGTGCCCATACTGTTTGGGAATGCCTGTACTGGGTTGGAGGTACCTATACTGGTGTCTCTATACTGGTTTGGGGGTGTGTATACTGGGCTAGAGATGTCTATACCCATCAGGAGGTCCCCATACTGGTCTGGAGGTGTCTGTACTGGTTTGAGGCCTCTATACGCGTTTGGAAGTGTATGAACTGGTTTGGGGGGTATCTGTACTGGTTTTTGGGTGCCCATAGTGGTTGGAGGGTCCTTCTACTGGTCTGGGGTTGTCTGTATTAAGTCTGGATATGTCCATATGGGTCTGAGGCCTCTACACTGGTTTGGGGGTGTTCATACTGGTCTGGGGGTGCCTGTACTGGTCTGGGGTGTCTAGACTAGTTTAGGGGTGTCTACACTGGTTTGGAGGTGCCCATACTGGCCTGGAGGTGTCTATACAGGTTTGGGGATGCCCATACTGGTCTGTCCCCCAGACCCTGTCAAAAAAAACTCCAACCCTACCAGTCCCAACAGCTTTAATACACCACAAGGGTGGGGAG
>NW_008656051.1:750-1246 GCF_000695815.1 Acanthisitta chloris | reverse complement strand
CAGGCTGCAGTGGGGTAGGAGCTCTCCCTCTTCTCTCCCCTCTCCACCACAGCAAGCTCTCAAGTCAGCTCAGCTGTGTTCACCAGGTGCATCTGGTGATTGCAGAAGCAGAGACCTCTTCTATGGAGAAGATGGACTTACCTACAGGTGGTTTCTAGGTAATAGCTTTTGGCTGCGCATTTAGGGATAGCAAAGTGCTTTAATAGTTTGCCTTTTAGGAGCAGAACGTAGACTGAAGGCACCAGTTTTCATCTGAACCGATCGAGTCGGCAGAGCTCAGGGCTGTCCGAAAGGTAAGGTGCGGTATCTAAGGCGGGAGGGTCGGGGATAAGGGTGTGAGGTCAGGTGGTATGGTTATCATAGGGGAAGAGGCTCATCCCACCTGGAACAGCTCCCTTTGGGCGGCGAAAGGGAGCAGCTAAGCATTCCACACCAGACAAACCACACCCGGCGGAGCAGTTCTAGCCCGTGTCCGTGCGGCAGCAGAGCTGGGACC
>NW_008656051.1:0-258 GCF_000695815.1 Acanthisitta chloris | reverse complement strand
GCGGGGCACGGGGCCACTCGCGTCTGTTCCTCGTCCGGCCGAGCTTCCACGTGGATCAGAAGCGCGTGGCGAAAGGTTCCGGGCGGGCAGCTTTCATGGCGTCGTTCCGGGCCTCCTTGGCAGCTCATCTCTCCAGCCATCCGCGGTCCGGGTGAGCAATTTGTTCCCGTCATCCTTAGGATCTTACATCTGTGGATTAGGCCACTCTGACATCAGTCTCTGCAGATCGGCTGGGCACTTCTTGTCACAGATGGTTCT
>NW_008656050.1:29247-48051 GCF_000695815.1 Acanthisitta chloris | reverse complement strand
CCCTTTTCCTTTTACCATTTGAAGTCACTCAAAGGTGACTGTCTCAGCTTTACCTTTAATAGACATATTTAAGTTTTTTTGTTTTAGTTTTCTTTGATAGTTCCAGGGCAGAAGGGCAGGTAACTGTAGAAGTCTGATAACAGTTTACTTCAGCTTAATATCCAAGATGTGTTAAACAAAGTTGTAACTCTCCTTCTTTAATCTCACATGAAAGAATCTATACCACTGCCCTAATTTTCCAGGTGACATACTTGAGGAAGTTTTACCGGGGTTATCTACAGAGTCACTGTCAGCTGTTATTAAAATCTGGAGCTCCTGACCTCTAGTCCTGAACCCAGACAAATCTAGAAATTTTTTTTCAAAATACCATAAGGCAATTTTGAAAATATGATCAAGCATTTTAATTCATGTGGGATCTAATCAAAGTGCTTTGATATCCATACAGGTCTCTCCAGTGCATAGTCCTGTTCTTCAGGTTTTGTTTTCAGGCAGATAAATGATATTCATTTCTCAAACTAAAAATCTGAAATCCTTGGAATTAGGCCAGGCCTCTCCTCTGAGTCTCTTGAGACTTGCATTATCAAATTTATACCCTAACTAAAATAATAAGGCAGGAGGAACAGATTTCAAAGGTGAGAGTTCCTATGTAATTTTCATAATCTGCATGATGAGAAAGGAAAAGCACATAATTATTGAATGAGATTTTAGAGAAAAATCATTTAAAGCCATTCAGATAATTGGACAATGTTGGATATTTTGTTGTTTGGTTGGGTTTTTTTAAATTTGCTTTTATAACACAGGAGCAAGAAGCTCATGTCCATACCTTTTTGTATAACTGTAGTGGATGCTTCTCTGCACCACTTTATTCATTTCTCTCTGTTAATAATATCAGTTTTGGGAGGCCTCCAATTTTGGTGTTGGTAGTTTGGATTTTTTTGCAGCAATGTAGGCAATCTCTGTGTGGGAACATTTATCTACAGCATTATTTTGGCTTAAACTTCTAGTTTTATTTGACCTGAGAGAATGTAGATGTTGTTGTATACAAAGAGAAGAATTTAAAATATGCTAACAAAATATTTGGCAGCAAAATTCAAGGTGACAAAATTGTTGAAGTCTGAATAATTCATCATTAAAATCATCACAAGGTTTTAAATTTGTTAAAAAGCAGATTAGTCTGAAAAATAACTGGGTATTTTTAAGATAGAGAGAAATGATTGATAAATGAGACATATTTCCTGCATAAAAAAATAATTATTAATTAAGAAACAAGGCTTATTTAAGGGAAATTGCTGAAATGTGATGAAGAAAGTTTATCAAGAAGGTTAATTCAGCAAAGATCCCATAAATATATTGCTGTTCAATACAGAGTGAGGCCAATGGCAACATGTGGATAATTGAGCCAGCAAGAAAAGGATGACTGACTAGTCACTGAAAGTTGATCTTGAGCTCTCTTAAAGGGCTGATCAATGCAAACACCAGATGGAGCATAAAAAGTACAAAGAGAGTTAATATTCTGGACTCTTTACCTAGAGGCTCCTCCTGCCATAGCAATAGTGAGGACACCACATTCTAATGCACTTGACTGTGACAGACAGAGGGTGCCCATGACATGTTCTCTCCTTATATTCCTTTTAAAATCTTTTTTTCGTATCCTATTTCCTCAGGTCTGTTTCATGTGAATAGTTTAACTGGATTGAAGGGGCTTAGATGAGCAGGGACAGATTAAAATATGGCATGGTTTTCTCATCAAATGCAGAGTAGATCCTGCATATGAGTACTAGGAGCAGCACCTATCTTCTCTCCAAGAAGCATGCAACAACCTCTATCTTCCCATGCAGGTGGGAAAGTAGAGGCCCTTTCCTTGTACTCTTGGTGATGTTCAGGGCTGCTTTGCCAGTGCTTTGTTAGACACTAGCTCTGACTCTGTTTTCACTACATTTCCGAGCTTGTTTTCACAACCATAAATGCTCACAATTTTAAAAACTCGAGTGTGTAGAATTCCAGATTAGAAAAATTAAATCTAATATTTAATCTGCTCAGGTCTTGTCTCTGAGAACTCAATGCCCTTAAACACAAGATTATATGGCTTGCTTGTACTTATTTTTGAGTCCAATGTACTACTTAACTGTTTTTAATGCAGACAGTGAAAGAACTTTGAAAGGAATTGCTGGGGAGACTCAGCTACAATGGTTATTGTATCTTGGTGGGTCTTATCCAGGCTCTAACTGGGGGAGCTGAGGCACAGGAAAGAACTTGGTTTGGATCTCACTTCTTCATGTTTAGTGCACTTAGCCAGTGAACTGCTGGGTAAAAGGGCAGTATCCACTATTGTGGGGAAGTTTTGCTGAAAGATAAGCAGCTGAGAGTGATGCTTAGCTTCAGAAGAAGAGGAATTGTGGCCAGAGGAGAATGCCTCTGTTTCTAAAAGAAGGGAAGAAGGCTAAGACATTTATACTAAAGGTAAGTAATTTTAATTCCTCAGAATAAATACTGAATGATGAGCTCGGCAACTCCTGGTATATTGACTTTGTGAATTTCATTCTTGAATGTGACTAAATAGTAACATTTCTTGTGGAGTGAGGTCTGGGTATCTAATTGTGGCAAAGAGCTATGGGGGCCAGGTCTCCAATTTGGAAGACTGTGTTAAGCTGATCAATGTCCACTAGCAAATATCTTGTAAAAGTACCACAAAGCTGGTGGCTGCACACCCAGCACTACAGAACCCTTCATGTACCTACTAATATCTGGTATTATGCAAGACTCAGCATTGCTTTGCAGGTCAGGGAGTGCTAGGCCCTGCTTGGGCAGTAGAAACTTTTTACTGAAGGCAAAATATGTCTGATCCCTGTATCTCTTGCCTGGATTCAGCATGACAGAACATCCCCTGCACATATTCACAAGCTGTGTTCAAGCTCCCTGTGACACAAAGGAGGAATTCTTGGCTTCTGTTTGCAAGCTCAGCTTTATAATTTTCAGCCTACTAAATACTATGCTCATTTTTAAAATTAGAACTGTACTAAGGGATTTTCCTTCTTGAGAATCCAGGAAAATCTGGGTTTTCATAAATCCTGCTTCTTGCTAGGAATGCATGATGATGCTTTTTAAAATGTTTATGGAAGATGAAGAATCTAGTTACTGTTAACATGGTGCTCAGACAAGATAAGGCTCCCATGTGTCCTTTTGTGATATATTCATGCTGTTATCCTTATGTTAAAAGTACTAAATGTTTGGTTATAATGAAACAATCCACACCTTAGAACATGTATGGAAATAAACCTAAAGAAGAATGTGATAAATGTTTTGGAAATATATGATGTAGCACAGACATTAGTAAATGTGTAAATTTAAATTAAAACTCCAAACATTTTTGTTTTAATGATTTTATGTTCAAAGCTAGGAGATGGCATTAAGTAATGGTTCTTTTTCAGAACCCTTTAAATTAACCAGGATTTACATTTCTGTACCAAAGATCACTAATGTCATCAGCCAATGTGCTTTTGAATTTCAGTAAGTGTGAAGAATCAAATTTCTGCAAGTAGGTAACACTGAGAAACTAAACTAGATATTATAATCCCTCAGCTGTTCCCCTCCTCCCAGATACTCACACAAATCTGTGTGGTTTTCTATGCCAAGTGGAGAAACACAATTGTTAACCAACTTCAGAAAGAAAACTAAGAAGATAATTTGAAGCAATTTTAATGAAATGTACACACGGGCCTTGTAACAGGCAAACATAGTTTTTTCTCCCTCTTTAAGTAGATAATTTGATAACATCTTTGAATATATAGCTATACAATTCATGGCAAAATAATTATGGTGAATTATCTACCTATTACAGATGAGAATAGAAAACATAATATGCCACTGATAAGATTTTCCTGCTTTTGTGAATACAGTTGTCATATACTGGCTAATGACGAATCCACATTCACAATAAATGCTGCCTGTGCCAACCACAAATATTGAACATGCTGAAAGCTTTATGAGTCAACATGTGATTTTGTCACATTTTCTTCCAACCTGAAAAAACATCATAAGAAACTCATGTTTTCCTAGACGTACTGCGTCTCATTAAAGACAAAACATTTTAAAATCTCTTTCAGACAGAAAATTGCCAATTGTTATTCATCAACTAAGCTAACTGCTGTTGCTGGAGTTAGAAAATATCAAGGGCCATCTATGTTTTCGTTGCCAACTTATAAATCCTGTAGCAGTCTGCTTAAGGTCCAGGACCTGGACTAGAAACAGCATTAAAGAATGACTGGTTTTAATGTTGACATCTGAAACATATATCTATTTGTATTTATTTGGCCTTTTTAGAAACATTTAACCTGAAAGACTGTTCTATTAACTGATGCAGTTTGCATCGAAGAATGCAAGAAAATGCTTTAAATGTTTGAGGGATGCATCCAATCTGCAGTGATCAAACACTCAGTTGAGAACCTCTGGTATTAATTCTCTAATTAGTCATTCTCAAGATGTACAGCCATTTTTGGAGAAAGCCAGTGAGGCAGAATAAGTTCACGTTCCAGTGATACTTCGCCATGCATGTCAACATTTCAAGAATTTTGATGGTGTGAGTCAAAGAGTTGCAGTACAGAGTGGACTTATTGAGGTAACTGTATACAAATATGATGATGTTTATTACTCTAAGGGTGGTGAGACATTGGAACAGGTTCCCAGGGATGTGGTGGCTGCCCTGAAACTGGCAGTGTTCAAGACCAGGCTGGATGAGGCCTTGAGAAACCTGATCTAGTGAGGAGGTGTCCCTGCCCATGGCAGGGAGGATTGGGACTAGATGGTCTGTAAGGTCCATTCCAATCCCAAAATTCTGTGATTCTAGGATGATTAGGATGGTTGGCATATAAGAAAGCTTCTAGGTACCAAAACCTCAAGTGTCATCTTCAACTTGTATAATTGGAACTTTTCGATTTACCTCACAGTTTAAGGTCACTCATCCTGCAGTACAGGCTACAGTATCTCACTAATTGACTCCATCTCGTTTTGACAGAGAGTGATGTGGACTTAACTTAACTAAGCCAAATAGACCAAGTTTGGTTTGGAGAACACTTAGTCCAATGCCAATTTATTAATCTAGTTTTGAGAGAGAAGAGGAAAGGGAAAAGAAGTTGGTTAGAACTGTCTTAATTTTGTGCTGTCACGACAAAATCACAAACTGGAAGATGAGTACATTGCAGTTTCCTACCTGAAACTGCTGGGGTTTCCATGATTTGTGTTGATTCATATGTATGAAAGGCACACCTGGAGCATAGCCACTAGAACTGGTATTCCTGGTAAAAGGGTTACCAAGATTGTCAGTATACAACTGGGTAAAGTCTGAGAGGTATTGAAAGATTCCAAGTGACCAATAGGAAGGTAATTTTGGCTCTACACTGAAGAAGAAATTTAAAAGGCAGTAGAACCTCACACTGAAAAGATAAGAATGGTGGCCTAAGTACTATGTAGCTATGAGTCTGGATCCTACTGGAAGAATTGTGTGATAGAGAATGAGTGGAAGACTAATTTTAAGACCAAAGGGACTATGAATAGGGCAGAGATAAAAAAGCAGATGGGAAAACACATATTTAAAATATTTTAAAGCATCAAAATGCATAGTTTTCTTTCTGGGAAAGAAAACTGTCATCTTCTGGGAAGAAGACAGTGCATTTTCCACATTTCATGAGTGTTGGCCATGTCAGTGCTGAAGCCACAAGGACTCCAGACAAAATGAAGAATAGTATGAACAATCAGATTTTCTAGTAGGTTAAGACTCCAAGTTACTTTGTTGTAGCCTGTAAATAAATGCCCTGCAACGGGAGAAAACCTTTTCCTATTAACAGTGACCATCTCGTCCACAGTACACTCACATGTGCTTCACTAAGAACTATGACATGGGTGTGATTATTTCTAGAATGAATCTTTAACATTCAGTGAAAATGTTCTAGTATTTTAAGTATGACTTTTAGCCAGAAAACAGGTATGATTAAAACCCATGTATAATGCAGTGTTAAATTTGTTTGGGAAGGGGAAGAGTGAAAACCAGAACTAAATACGTTTACTTTTCGTTTATAAGCACAATCAGGAAAGGTAACTTTAACTTGGTAACTCTTATTTTATGGATGAATGTAGAAGACAATCAGTGCAAAAAGCAGATGTCTTTTTTTCTTGTTTGTTTGAAGCTTTATGTTCTTTGATTTTCCTTTTCCTTTGGCACAAATTTGCTTAACCCTTTATTTTCAAGGGCAATTATAGTAATGAAGATCTGCAACATTTATTGCTGAATTGGACCAGCCTAGCGGGAAGGGGTGAGTCAGAATGAATTAAAATGATTTCATAGAGCACACACAAAGCCTTTGTGTTCCAAGGAATGGCTGAGTAAATAGCAGATATTTGCTTGCTGAATGAAAAAATGGCACAAAACAACCCTGAACACATTCTGTCTCCCTTATGTTCTCAGTATCAAGTGCTAGGATGTACCCAACATCAATGTATAGTCTTGAGAGTTCAAAGCTCCTTGTTATCTTGGTATTTAGTCTGGATTTTCAGTGGTTTACTATTCAGATTTTGTGCATAGATTTTTTGCTGTCACAAATATTTTTTCCCCCTCAATTTCCCTTCCCATTGCTACAGTTTGTGCCAGGACAGTGGCAAAACCATAGCCAAAATCAAAATGAATCCTTAAAGAGTTTCTTTTGCTCCCCACATTTTCCTGTTTGTTTACTGTGGAACTGGAGGTGCTTCTGGACAGCTTCCAAATGTCTGGCAAAAGGACTCTTGGTCCTAAAATAAGGACAGTGAGGAAGGACCAAAAGACATTACTAAGCAAGCCCCACATTTGTTAACCCACTTTTTGTTATTTATAAATGTGTGTAAATCAAGAGTTTGAATTTAAAATAGATTTTTTTTTCCATGAGGAAAAAAAGTCAACTGATTAACCCTACAAATATTTAGAAATTATCGCTTTTGGGTTTTTCATTTAAGATGGAATGTTTTCTGTCTTAGTAGCCTATTTCCTAGTCTGTCACAGTTTACACATACTGCAAACTCGAATAGCTATAAGAGCCTCAAAACATCTGTGTTAGTATCACTAATGAACGATTCATGGAAGTATTCAGATTATTTGGAGAACCTGTGTACTTTTGATTTTCTGTAAGTATCTGGCCCTAAAGCTAAGTCATAAAATAACAGTTCTGGAAGCATCTCTACTCTGAAAAAGAAGTTTCTTAACACAAGCATGGAGTTTTTTGAGATCTCTGTGGATATATTTGAATAACATAGTATAAAAACATTATGTATGGCATGACTACATGTCATTAAACAGTAATGATAACACATTTACTCATACCATGCACTTTATAAAACTAGTGGGAAGGATTTTTTCTAGTTATCACTCATGTAAATGTATTTTTTTCCCCTGAACGCCACCAAAAAGCTAGAAAATTTGAACATTGCTACATCAGCAAGATGTTATGTGAAGTTTATCATTGGTCATGATTCCCTGAGTATTGATAAGCATTCTATGCAGAAAATTTTCTACTACATCACTTTGAGAGGTGATAGACAGTTTTGTACTCCTCTCTGCCAAGGAAGCCTCCCAGGATTTTGCTGGTCTTTTATGGGAAGTGCATTGTAAATTCAATCACAATTTGCAATGGGTGGACCTATCTGACCCCACTTTTAACATTTTTGCTTTCACAGTTCATAATTGTAAATATGAACTGTAATGAACATCAAGCATACATGAACTGCCTGGAATTCATCCTGCCTCTTTCCATCATAGAATATGAAACTTAAATGCAAAAGCAGTGCCTTTTGATAAAACTTTTCTTCTTGTCAGACATGAACTATCACTCATTCTCTCACTTTTTGCCACATTTCCAAAATATCATTAATGATTAAATGACACTATTTACAAAGAATTAAAAAATAAAATCAAAGAGCAGCACAATATAAATTTAGTGTCAACCAATACAGTATGTTTTCCCAAGGATTTTTTCAGTACTTTAATTGTCCACTAGAGAAGCTTTACATCAACTGCCTAAAAAAAAAAAAGTGTAAATAAGTGTAAACAAAGCTTTCCAAATAGTATTGACAGCAGACTATATTTCATACTGTCTCTTTAACAAATATTCAAATACCATTGAGGAGACTTCCCTTTTATCATTTTACATTCTTTGCATTTAATTAACAGGCCTGAGATTGACATAAAAATAGAAGGTCATTGACTCAGGCACATATAAAGCAGTTGTAATGTTGACTTTTAATTCAATTGTATAAATATCAAAGCATAGATGGAAAGAAACCAGCTCCAAAATTAAACATATTCCCAAAAGGTCTAAATCTATTGAATATGGATCTAACCAGGGCAAATCAGATCACCATCTCTTTTTTTTTTTTTTGAAGAAGGCTTAAAATTGCTGTGAACTTTTTAACATTTTAAAAGGAGCAATATTTAGCTGTTGTACTAATTACAGAGGAGTTGTCTGTATTTGTTTCTTTGCAAATAATTTTACAATTATTATTACATAACCCTTACTAGTGTGACCATATTTTTGTATGTTTTCAAATATGGTGTATTTCATCCAGAATTTTGCTATCTAAAAGTTTTGAAGCTGTTTCTGCAAATGGCTAGTAAATATAAAGATATACTTTAGCACTTTCTCTTCATTTCAGGGATGACAGACCACCGTTAACAAGGTAAGCACTTAGATGTTCTTTCAGCTATTTTTCCCCTTCAATATAATTGTTTTAGAAATTATATTTTTTTCATAACAGAGCATATGCAGGTAAAATTAAACTGAATGGCATCTCTTACAGAGACTGTGAAGCCTGGGAACACACATGAGAAATAATGCCAGTATTTCCTGTTCCAACTCTATAGTAGTGTCAGTAACTATACTGTCTCTCACTGAATTGTGAAAACATCACATTTCAAGCTAAAACTTCCGTAATGTGAAACCCCCTGATCTTTCAATTATTTTGCTTCTCAACATACGCAATGTAAAATTCATCTAAACCTCTAATACATGAACTTACCTCTGCTTCCCTGAGTTTGGAGAGCAAGGCAAATGATCAAAAATATTAATCCAGTTTTCAAATGCATGCTGTCTATTGATCATTCACGGTTTGCAAGACCAGTCATGCAGGAAATATTCTTATTTCAGTCAAGTAGAAGAATTCTGTTTTCTTAAAGAACTAAAATCTCCAAATGTCTTTTTGTCTTATTATTTTTCAGGTGTCCCCAGCTTTGGGCTGCATTGAATTGCAACTGGGCAGAGTGCAACAGGTGCCAGAATGCAAGAGCTGGGCAAACCCCTCCAGTGCACACACTTCTAGCCTGGGGGACTGGAGTGGTAAGACAAGAGTGACGAAGTTTTAAAAAAAAGCAGTGTCTGTTTCTGGAATAATCTGTTTATCTGCTGCTCAGACATAATCCCTCTTACGGTCCAGCTGGAAGAGCTTTCTTCATCTTATTAACCTTCTGGAACAGCATCTGTCAACCCCAGAAGACTTCAGCAACACCATGATAAACAACGGAAGTCTCTTCTAGTGCCCATTGCCTCCAGACATTGATCCTTTGGGCATTCTGGAGGTATGGCATGTGAGCAGAGGTGAAAGCATCAGGGAGAGCTGATTGTCCTGTTTCTAAACCAGTGATCATAAACCCCAGGGAACTTTCCTTGAAGAAGAAGACGACAGGTTTTTCTGGAAGAATGCAATATCCTCAGCTTTTCCACTGTGGAAATCCTCGAATCCCCTCTCCCTTCTCGTACCAAAGGGTTGCTGTTGCAATATTCCTATCAGAGCAGTGATGATGATGTTCTGTGACAGTGGTGAAGAGATGACTCAGCAGTAAAATGCAGCAGAGTTCAGGGCTGGCACAATCTGATGCCAAACTGTGAGTGGGGAAGGAAAAGTGCTGCATGGTGGGAGAAAAAGAGAAAGTGGTGGGAAATGCTGTTTCAAGCACATAACTCTAACCAGGCCAAGAACTGGCTGTGAGTGAATACACTTTTCAAACAGCTCTGCTCCAGTTTACCAGATAACTATTCTGGTTACATATTTGACATGTGTAATTGTTCCATACTTAACTCTTTTATTTTCCAAGATGTTTTTTAGTGTTGCATTACTCCTAAAAATGCTACCAGTCAGTCATTTTTAATGGTCTGTCCTCCCTAGAGATTTTTGTGCAACTGTGCTTTAATGTAAGAAGTACCTAGACTGGCAGAGAGAATCTGTAGTTACTTTAAGAACAACCTTCATCTGAACCCAATCAGTATTCTATTTTTACTTAGGATTTAAACAGTGGCAACCCCTCCCTCCCTTTCCAAGATTGCCTGATTTTAGCTACTCAGACCAGCAGACTGGGCTGGGAAGAAACAAGATTTATTTTTTTTTTAATGTCTTATGTATATCCTTTCATGCACATTGTTTTATTGTTCTAGCAAAACAAATTAAAAACACCTTGTCAGCAGAACAATGCAGAGCAAGAGTGGAGATGATCAGGATTTTGACAGGTGAAAAATTTAGTATTATACAAGGATCATTCTTTAGCAGTACCAATATTTATCTTTATATATTTTATGTATAATAATCATATTGTATATAGTGTAATCATGTAAGTATTACCTGTGTGAACTAGATAAGCTTTAACAAGCATTAATAAACACGTTACAGTTGAAATACAAAGCTTCCCCCTATATATATCTTCTTTTTTTTAGTTCCTTCAGCTTTCAATCTGCAACAATTCAAAGTGTAGAAAATCTTTCTCAGTGTGGTGGAATCTGTCATTTCTGGTGACATCTGAAGGTGCAGAATTGGTGAAAGTCAGATTATTTCCTCAGAGCAGCCTGGGTAACAAGCTCCATATGGAATTTAGTAGGAATGCTATCTTTTAATTCCATTAGGACTCTAATTTAAGCCTCAGACTACATTTTGAAAATGTGCAATAAAGAGATTTACTTAATTACTCTAGAAACTGATCAGTGAAAACTGAGCCAGGAATCAGAAATCCCATATCAAAGCTTTAATTTAAAAACATTTTTAAGCCATTCACATATTGGAGAAGACAAACATGTAATAACACATATTCTTGTCTTTCAGAGATAAAGGAACAGGAAAGATCCTAGAACACAGCACTGTTGTTCAGTGTCAAGGTGTGACTTAAGGCAAAGATTGAGCTCTGCAGACAAACTGTGATTAAAAACTTGTAGGGCTGGAGTCTGCATACTTTAAGATTATGCTTAAATAAGAAATATTTCAAGCTGTTTTCTGCTAAGGCAGTGCCTTGTATGTATTTCCATTTAATTAAGAAATTTTGTAACTAACCTTGATAACTGCCACAGGGGAAGCAAACAAGAATGATAAACACTCATTAAAACTAAAGCAATATTATCTAGGGACCACTCCATCTCTAAGTACTGCAGTGTTTAATTATAGGTCACTGTTAATTAATCTAGAAGTGTTTCTTCTAGTTGGTTTGCTGTCAACAATAATTACATATTGTTTAAAAGGTGATTAAAAAAATTTTACTGAAATTCAATAGTGCATTACAAATATACTATCAAGGCATGGAGAGGGCAAAACTGGATGCTAAAGTATCCATTCACCCAGGATAAATACTTGTAAATGAGTTAAATCAGACTTGTTAATGGTCACCTCTGAATAGCTGCACACACCTAGAATGATACAGTGATATACTGTGTAAATTCAACCAAAGCTCTTTCCTTTGTTAGCAGACAAAAAAGAAACACAACAGTTTATGCCTTCAAGGACTCCATCTAGAAGACTTTCGTTGTTAAATTGTCGGTAAGTCTGGGATTCGAGACATTGCCACATAAAGATGATCTAGAAGTTGCTATGCATAGTGCTGAACTTCAGGTACCCTACCTAAATCAGTGTGCCAGCCAACTTGTGTTACCCATGAAAAGAAGTCAGACTCTAAACCATCAGTCAGAGTCTTTACCATCTAAGTTTAACTTCTGGTTGCAGTTCCCCTGAGTAATTTCTCCTATTGGTCTAGTCAATTGTTTTCCTTATAATTTCTATGTTGCACTTACCTGAGAGATGTGTCCCACCCTGAGGAAGGGAAGATATAGAATTGTGAAGCACATTTTAAATAATCTCAAGTCTTTCGCTGGTATCTATTATTTCTACAAGAGCCAGATTGGTACTTATCAGCCAACACACACCAAGCACAGCTTTAGGCTCCTGATTAAAAGTGAGGAAACCTGGGGTCTTCTGCTCCCTTCTTTGCCATTGGGTTTGGTCAATTTAGCCTCTGTCTCTCAGCCTCTGTATCTGCAAATGATGATCCAGGAAGAGATAGAAAAGACTCTACAGGAACAAACAAGAAAGTAAGTGTAAGCAAGAATGGCTTTTTTCCACTTTTTCATGCATTAAAATGTAGACAAAATGTTTCACAAATTATTATTTTAAATTTTTAAAATTGTATTTTATTTTTAGATACTCTGGTTTGCATATAAGTGTCAGGCAGCAGCAGTAAGCCCTGAAGTGGATTTAAAGATTTTTCCATGAAGAACACAAATGTCTTTTTGCTCTATGAGCTTTTCCAGTTGGAGAATATTTGTATTTATCCTCTACTGCTGTCCAGTCACCATGTTTGGTTTTTTTTCTTGCTAAACTAATACCAGATTTAGATTTGTTCAGTAAATTATGTTAAATAAATTAAAAAAAAAAAAAAGAAAATGAGATGCATATCTTTTAGGTCAGTTGAAAATATCTGTATTTTGTTTACTGTTGTTTTTTTTTATTTCACTGGCAATCAGTTAGCAGCAGGGAACAAACAGGATCATGTCAGGAAAACAGAGTTTGAAACTTAGCAAAATATTTTCTCCCTGAAAGAACAGATCAGTGTCCAGACACTGCGCTTGCAAACGTTCTCTTAATTTCCAAACCAACTGTCCTTTAAAACCTATTTCTTGTGGAAATTCATACATTCTTCCTTCAAAACTGAACTCAGCAGGTATGTCCTGGAAGAATGCCATACAACTGACTTTGCTGGTGGAAATAGGCTGTCATAGCATTGTCAAATGCTCTACATTTCTATTGGGGTGTCATAAAAATAATGGTAATGCAGTAAATGATGTGAAAAATGAAGACAGCTTTTAGTCAAATGCCAGAAGGGGAATAATAACTTGGTTTAGAATAAAGCTGTAAATTTGAATTACAAGAAATAGCCAATAGCAGATACAGGAGTTCAAAAGAAATTTAGAGATTAAGATTCTGAGTTGCTGACTCTGAGTGTTTGAATCGGCCTCTGTATCAAAGGAAACTTTTCAGAAAGGTTTTGGTACAAAAATGGAGAATTGTACTTCAGCAAGTCTAACTTCTGTACTAGGCAGATGGATAGAAAACAAAATAAAATAAATGAGCACAATAGGAAGAATGATCTGGCTGATACAATATCCTTGGACAGACAACAGTTTTTTATGAGGTCTGCTCTTAAACAAACTAAGCTGTCATGGAGTAAAAAAGAAGATCATCTGTACTGATAGCTTGTTAAAAGATGACAAATACAGGAAAATGAGCATTTCAAAGGTAAAACTCTAAAATCACTAGGTTTTATGCTGAAAGGTGGGGCAAATAATAAATTAACAAATTCTCCTGGTGGTGAATAATTGCTCAAATCTCTTAAGATTTATACAAATAGTGAAAAGATGCAGATCTGTTTCCTGCTGCTGAATGTGGATAGCAAAGCTGCATATAAACTGTATGAATGGAGAAAAAAAAATCATAGAATTATAGAATCAGCCAGGTTGGAAAACACCCCAAAGACCATCAAGTCCAACCCTATTGTGGTTACTAGACCATGGCACTAAGTGCCACATCCTTGAGTACTGTGCTCAGTTCTGGGCCCCTCAGTTCAGGAAGGATATTGAGGTGCTGGAGCAGGTCCAGAGAAGAGCAATGAGGCTGGTCAAGGGACTGGAGCACAAGTGCCATGAGGAGAGGCTGAGGGAGCTGGGAGTGTTCAGCCTGGAGAAGAGGAGGCTCAGGGGAGACCTTATCACCCTCTGCAGCTCCCTGACAGGTGGTTGGAGTCAGGTGGGGGTGTAGTCAGGTGTAGTCAGGTATATTTTTGATACACAACAATTTCTTATGCTCCTTTTTCTGGGGGGATGGGTGTTGCCTTTGCTTTCACCTAGGGACAGGTGACAGTCAGAAGGACTTTTATGCACCTGACCTGAAACTTCTTGACCTATATGTGTGATGATAACTGTCATTAACAAAGTTAATGGCTGCCCTAACACATAGTGCAATAAGACTAAATATCCAAATGGAATTGCAATATTTTTCTTAACAAACTGTAGGAAATTGGAAGAAGCAGTGTGAGGGTTGCATTTAATAAGGCCTGGCAAGACTTGGAGAATTTTCACATAATTTAAACACCGTTTTTATCTATATTATGGGCCTTTTTGCTTCAGCTACTATCAGCAATAAACCTACTGTGTCTGAACTCAGAGAAATGCTGTGAAAAGCCTCATCTGTCAAGATGTTTTAAGAAGCAGGTTGTCTGTCAACAGTACAAATATTGACCTCTCCTCTAACAAGCTTCTTTTATGCTTTTGATAGATTCCTATCTCTTTTCTGTCTGGCTGACAGTATCATACTTATCAATACTAACATAACGGATTCTGTGGATGTGCAGGAGATGGTTTTGCCAGTACTGTTTCTGCTGGACCGATTTTGATCTTGTGGTTACCACCAACAAACTCCTTTATGGTTTATTCATCATAAGATTACCAGTGTGGCATTGCCATTACTCAGTTCATGCTTTGTTCCTTGTATCATTCGTCACTTTATCTTAGACTCTGAAATGAAGTTTTATTATTATTATTTTTTCATTCTTTCCAAAGGGCCCTGGGCCAATTGGGCCTTATCTGCACCTCACTGCTGCGTCTTTAGAAATGTAGCTGATGCAGACTAAGGATACAGAAACATTTTCTCTTTCTCTTTAAAACCATGCTAAAATTCTTCTTTGTATTGCTCAGTTGCCCTTTCTCATTTTGTTCTTTTTGTATTGATACATGTTAAGGAAAATATCAATTAGATGAGTTCTTAGTCCATGTCCATTTCAAACAAAAAAAATCCTGAATACTTTTGGACTATTTTCTGTGAAGATGGGTATCTTTATATTGTTTCCAAAAGCAGTAATTGTAAAGTTGTTCTCTTATTTTAAAATTGAATTTTTGCTTTCATTAAGCAGGTTGAGAAGTTGTCATATATTATTTAGTAAGGTTATGACCTTGCTTTTCTATGAAGATGCCAATTGCCTCTTACTTCCATATTTTTCCTTCTTGCAGATTTGTATTTCTGAAAGTGTTTGCAATTTCAGTGTACTATTCTACAAGGCCATATGTATTAAACATGTATTGCTCTGCATGCTGAATAGAGCTGGGATTGTTTAGCTTTCAGAAGAGAAGGCTCAGGGGGAAATCTTACCAACATTTGAAAATACCTGCTGAGAGGGAGTAAAGAGGAAGAACCAGGCTTCTCAGTGCTGCCCAGTGAAAGGATAGGAGGCAATGGGCACAAAATGAAATAGGCAAAATTCCATTTGAACAGACTTTTTTTGTAGTATAGGGTGGACTAACATGGGGACAGTGTTCTCCAGAGAGGTTGTAATGTGTCCCTTCTTGAAAATACTCAAAACCCAACTGAACATGGTCCTGAGCTGCTACCTGAGCAGCTCTAGCTGACCCTGGTCTTACTGTGGGTTGGGCTAGGTGATCACCACAGGCCCCTTCCTACCTCACCCTTTTGATGATATTCTCACAGTGAGCAGCACTTCAGCCTACTACAGGGTCTCTATAAACCACATTCAGCTCCAAACCGTATTTTCAAAGGAATTCTTTGATGTGGCCAATATATTCACACACAAAGATTTTAGAGTATAACCCACACAGAACAGGAAGTACTCCTTGTGCAGTTAGAAATTTATCAAGTCTAGAAAGCTGAAATTGCACTTTAAAAATACAAAACTTTAGACTGAATGAAAAGAAAAAATATTATAGAATTTGTTCATGCCTGGAACAAAATTCTGATGAAACAAATATTTCTTTGTGTGTATTGTTAGAAATGGTGTTAATAACCTGTTCATGTTTTACATTTTTGAATCATAATTCTTTCTGTGATTTCTAAACTGGGCTTCAACAATTCAAACCACACTGTACAAATGCTCAATTAAAGAAGACCCTTCCCCAGAAATGAATACACAGAACTGATCAAAGTAATAGGTTGGGAGTTCAAAAATGTTTTCACAAGATAAACAGGATCAGTTGTGGTTAAGTTACTTCCATTTTAAAACCTGCTGTCTTCAGTCTGGGTACAGTTACCCTCTGCATGGCACTGTTGGTGCATATGTTTGGCAGGAGGGGAGAAGCTGGGTCAGAAAGTCTGTGGTACACAAATTCTGCTCTTCCTTCCCTGTTAGTCCAGAATGAACTCTAAATACTCAATCTTTGCCTGATCTTTTCCTTCATTTTTAAAAATCACATTCTCCAACAAATTATTTATCTAAGCCATAGTTTTTATTCTTTGCCCTGCTGACCCTCTGGACTCTTGATTGGGTCTCTCTTCACCAGCCTTCTATACTTTCCATTTTTGCTTTCTCTGCTTTCTGACCTTCCCATTTCAACCTATCTCCTAATTTCATTCTGTTTCTGCAGTTTTCTCATCTCCTCCATGTCTCAGCCTGAAGTTGCTTTCCAGCTCACTATGGTATGTTATTCTGAAACCTAAGAGTGGAGTGAAGCATTTCTGTGTTTATTAGCTACCCTTGAATGACAACTCTAAGTTAAGAAGCAAGAAGCTACTTATTTTATCTTATACAATACCACCATCCGCTGGCAGTTCCTTCTTCTTTTGCTCTGAATTTTACTGATGCCTACAGCAATATACAAGTAGCTCCTGTCTTCCAAATTTACAAGAGAATTGTCATGTGGAAAGGCAAAATATATTACCTTTTGTTAGGAAAAAATAAGTATCAGCGATGTACCTTCTTTCTAGCCCCCACTGCATTGTGTTAACATGAGGGTTTATTTAGCTCCTTTTCAGACATCTTTATCACTTCGACTTCTTGTTCTTTCTTGCTAGCTTCAGACAGTTTCTCACAGCAGCCCCAACTTCCCCATGCCACAATACAATGAGGGCCCTGTCTGGACCCAAGCAGGCTCCAGAAACCAGGTCCTGTTGTCATCTGAATTTGGTGCTCTGCTCACTGCCGATAGAAGAGGATGTGTTCTGTGGATTCCTCCCACCTTAGCCCTGAGATGACTGAGCAGTGAACTGGGGCCCCTGGGGCTCCTCAGCATTCTGATCTGGGACAGCAGAGAATAGACACCCTCTGGGATCCATCAGCTTTTTACATCACATTGTCTCTCAGCCAAAAAAACGGTTTTGGAGGAGGTACCTCAAGGCTGATTCTGGCACAGAAGCTAAAACCTGTAACTTTTCTGCCTAGCACCTCCGTGAGACACACCCTGGGCTGGCTGCCTCTCCGTTCTTACCAATTCAGGGCTGCTTCTGTGCTTCCTAGAGGCAAGAGAGGATGGTGCCTCTGTCCCTACAGTTAACACCACTGATATCAGACTGCTTTTCACAGTTCCAGTCATTAACACAGCTGCTCTGTGCCATGCAGCTGCTTTCTGCAGCATCCCAAACTTCCTTTCTGTGCGCTTAGCCTCTTTCCACCCGATTTCTCTGTGCCTCTCCTCCCTCCCTCTGGCCATTGCATTGTCTCTTTCATGCCTCACTCTAACATTCCCGGTCCTCTGTCTTTTTGTCAACTAATCCCTTACTAATTAAACTCTGCCCAAAGGACAAGTAAACAAAAGTAGCTGAACTGACATGAAATTTGCAGGCTGTTACTCCTCTTGCTCTGTTCCTGTGCTTAATCCTCTCTAGCTTTTATCTGCTTGTCTATTTCGGTAAGAAGCTGTTCTGGAACAGGGATGCTGTGTGTGTATTGTGCAAGTCCCACTTTCATAAGCACTGTGGTAATAAATAAATGCTACTATCACACTACACTCGAAGGTCATCAGAGGCTGCTGTTGCTATGCCCTGGGGATGTTAGTGTCAGCTGTTTTACTGCTGTCTGTTCAAGACGTTTGAGATCCTGTTTCTGCAAACAGGTCTTGCTTGAGAAACTGATCCCATTCTCATCAGGCTGGAAGGTTTTCGGGGGCCCAAATGCTTTCCTGGATGCTAGATTACATGAAAGGAGAATCCTCCATCCAGGAGACAGAGGATTATAAACTAACATTTTATAACAACTAACACTTATATTAACAACTAACACTTATATTAACAACGAACACTTTATAACAAACACTTTATGACAGACACATTATAAACTAACACTTTGTAGCAAACAGATCTCTCTGACCTGTCTTCACACATGAGAACCTGGGGACAGGTGGGACTGGATGGTAGCTCCAATTTACCCCTTCAAACAGCTTGAATAACTTGGGATGAAAGAAAAAAACCAGTGTCTTTAAAGGGATGTCATTGCTCTGTGTCTCTTCTATTTAACACAAATGCCTCCAGTTTCAGTTTGAATGTGCATTTTTGAGAATTCCAAAAGTCCATGTATGCTTATGTGCATCTAGCATTGGAGCTGCAGCAGAACACAATCAGCATTGCCCATGAAAGAGAGGCAAGGAAAAAAATAAGCAGCTAGCCAGTGCAAAGCTCCATATAACTATTTTGGCAGTGTTTTAATTATGTAATTTAAAACAAATGTGGTCATCCACATGGGCAAGCATGCTCATCATATGTGAA
>NW_008656050.1:10172-29226 GCF_000695815.1 Acanthisitta chloris | reverse complement strand
ACAAATAATTTGTGGGCTGTCTGTGAGGGCCATTTGCTGAAATATCTTTGAGATGTTAATCAGTCAAATGGCCCTGCTTTGTAGGGTTGATAGGGTACTTGCTTTACCCTAGGAAAGTGATAAACGTATGATTGTCTACACTACAAGAAAAAGGTGAAAGCAACATTCTGTCCTACCTTGGTGTTGAAGATACTGTCAAATTCCTACTTATTCCCATTTTTCTTTATGTATGTTTTCCCCAGATCTCATTTTCATACAAGGGAGACCTGTCTACATATCTTAGTGTTTAAGTTGGCTCTCTGTACTTGGCTGGAAAAAATTAACTTTGGAAATCCAACATCTTTTAAAGAACAGTGCAAGGGAAAACCTCACTAAGCTAAAATTCCTGAACTGGTGTTACTGTGTCTTAGTAGTAATCCAATCTAGGTATCTCGTTTTAAAACAGAACAATACTTAGTACGAAGCAATTTTTTTGTTTGTGCGCTAAGGACTTGCATGTATGAGCTTGTGGGATGTCTCAGGTTGATCTGGGTTTCAAGCTAGGGTTTCAGGGCAGGGTACAACACAAATTGTTGATATTCAGACTTTCCAGCTGACATGAGGGGCAGTTTCCCACACTGGTATTTTCAGGACTGTAGTTTCAGGATTAGTGCTGTCTGGATAGCATCTGTCACATTTACTCTTGCAACACAGAAATGTGACACAGTTTGTGCTAGAGAATGGATTTAAGGGTGAGATGCTCACTTTCACAGAAAGTCTCACACTGTGTTCGTATATGGAGACATCAGGGGCCACTTATGAGAAACATTGCATGCTTTTTTGAACTTTGTGCTGTAAAATATCACTTATCTGTCAGTAAAATTGCCAGAAAGTTAGGACACATGAAGGTCAGAAAAGAGACATTAATTTACATAGATTAAAAGACCGAGTTTTTGGTGTTATGGAAGTGATTGGAAAAAATTCCCACTGTGTTTAGCAAAAATTGCTCATGGTGACCAGGGTTACATCCAGAAGCATAATATAAAAAGCAAGTTGAAAAAGCTCCAACAAACCTATAAAATATAAATAGGATGGAATGCAGATATCATGATGAAATAAAATAGATCATAAGGAAGAAGTAGAGGGAGGAGAAACAGGAGAACAGGAGGTTCTCATTAGAACAATGAGAGAAATAGCAATGATGGAAAGCAGAGGAATATGGTGCTGTGTATAAACATGCAGGAAACAAAGTTAATTTTAACCTAAAATTCCTAGAACTCTGCTAAACCAGGATGGGAGACAACCAAGCTCCAGTCTGATAAATATTTTACAAATCCTTGAATCTGACCACTGTCAATATTCCTACATCAGCTATCAAAGGGAGCTAGTGTACTCCATATTCTTTCATAATGTAATTTTTTTGGATCTAGAAACAGGCTTCTTTCTGCTACAATATGACAGTCTGATCAAATATTCATCATATGTAATAGCCTCTTATCAGTATTCATTTTTCTAGTGCAGTAACAAAGTCTTATCACATACGTGACAACAAGATTCCTGATAACAAAGGTAACATAGATTAAGTAACATGGTAAAAAATTTCCAATGCATTAGAATTCTCCCAGCAATACTTTTGACATTGATTTCCTGTTGCACCTTGGAAACACTGCTTACCCAGCAAATTTAGTAGCAAAACAAATAAATAAGCAAACCTGGTGAGTAAAAACATCTCACTACTGAATTTGTAGAAGCTAGCTGCATTGAAGCCATGTGCCCTGAATTTTTCATGGGAACAGACTGGATAAAAACAGAATTTACTATGAGGAAGAATGCTGATTGCACATACCTAAACCTAGTGTTACAAGTGATTTACCTGGTAGAACTAACACTTGTATGTAAAACAGGGTATTGGCTAGCACCACGAGGAAGGCTGAGAAGCATGAAACAAAGATACAGAGATTTTTATTCAATATTACAGAGCCTACCAAATGCCACAGGAAGGTTTCTGTAATACATCATCTTTACTTCAAAATTTGGTCTTTATTCACAATGGAGGAGAAATGTTTTCAAATTGTATTTTGCTTTTCTGCAGAAAAGCAGTTAATGGCACATAAATTTGAATTGTTATGCATTATGCTTCATGCTTAATTTTATTGCATTCGTTAAATTATATTACTTTCCACAAAGAATTGTGTGCTGTAGAATAGTTGTCAGCTTAAGTGTTTTGTAAGGGTAATTGAAAAGTCCCACATGGGACTTAGTAATTTTCTTCTATAGAATTCAGATATGAATGCAGACAGTTCTGAAAACTTGCAGAGACTGAAGATAGGGCTTCTGCTGAACGGGAAGATAGCTTCTCCTTCCAGAAAATTGCTCAGAGCCAGCAACAGCAGATAAGTATCGTATATTTGCATTACCGAATCTTCCTGTAACCGACTTAGTAGACTGGATTTGTGCTTTTTTAGTGAAAGTGCATTGCCTTTCAGCTCCTAAATTAGCTCTATCCTAATTCCCATTAACACACAACAGATGGAGAGCTATAATCTGAAGGGTCCTGTAACTAAGTCTGTCAAGTGTACTCTTGTACAAAGGACTTGATTCCATCATCTTTTTGGCATGAGTTCTACTAAATGGCATATACTTGACTTCAACTGCATGATCAGCTTCATAAAATATACCAATTCAATTTGTAAGCAAAGTGTAGCACACTGTGTTTGTGTCACTGAAGCTATGGGTATGTTCTTTTCTTAGGTTCATAGATTTCTACTTCAACATAATACATGTATTTGATTCCTTAGATTGTCAGCTATGATTTACAGAGATAGATATCTTAAAATAATAAGTAAGTGTCAAAGGCATGGTATAAACAATACACCAAGCCAAACTAGATATTTGTTTTGATTTCGGGATTTGGATTTATTCTGGATTGAGTGGATTATAAAAGCAGGTTGTAGTTTCATAGACATCATAAAATTTTTCACATGAGAATTCAGGTGCATCTGACTTTTACAAAGTTTGGTACAAATTTAGGATGGGAATGTGTCATGACACTTACACACTTTGTCAGAACCTCTTTTCAAATATATAGTTTGCATATGTCATTTTATACAGAATGTAAAAAGTCAAAAGAGCAGCAAATAACAGGTTTACAAAAAATCTTTTTGCTGAGATGCTTGTTGAGGGTGGGGAAAAGACACAGTCCTACATATGGTCATAATATATAAAACAATGTAAGGCAAATAATAGGAATACACACATTTGTTAAATTGCAGATATTAGCTTTCCATTAAAATGCCATAATTTCTTCCAGTGTTATAGAAAAGCAATTAGAATTGTTTCTACAGTTGTTGCTTTTGTTACAATTTACAGAGACTTCATTACGGAGAAAAACATTTAATATCAGGGAATTCTGATACTTCTGAATATATTTTCACTTCATAATATAAAAGGGCTTTGTGAAATTCACATGACAGCTGCTGAAGCATTAGGGAATATAAAAATACTGTGCAGCACTCATTCAGTTTGCCATGTGACAGGACAGAAAAGCACCTTTCCTTTCCTGTTTTTGCAAGGCTTATTTCATATGCACAAATGCAGAATGGATATTTAGTACTAATAGTCAGTGCTGAAAATTCCCGTTTGTTGACTGCACTGTAAAAATGTGTTCCCAAGGAAATGGAATGAAGGTGTGTCAGGGGAGGTTTAGGTTAGGTATTAGAAAAAGGCTCTTCACTCAGAGGGTGCTTGGGCACTGGAGCAGCTCCCCAGGGCAGTGGTCACAGCCCCAAGCCTGGCAGAGCTCAAGGAGTGTTTGGCCAATGCTCTCAGGCACAGGGTGTGATATATCAGGGATGTCCTGTGCAGGACCAGGAGTTGGACTAGATGATCCTCATGGGTCCCTTCCTACTCTGAGTCTTCTGTGGTTCTGTAGATATGGCAGATGATACCAGTTCATCTGATATGATACAAACAGGCCTGTTCTACTTTAATTGTGCAGTCAGTGCTCCTGTTGAAGTTGTTTATGGTCTCAAGGGAATCAGTGTGTAGTATTTTATACCTGTGTTTGGATTTTATGATTTATTGTTTATGTTTTTAAGGCTTAACTAATTTGTAGTGAATGTGAGGGAGAATGGTTATGAAATTGCTGAGTCCAGGATTCCTGTTTAATGAGAAACCACAACTTATGAGAAAATCATCAGGCTTTCATCCCCCACAGAATCTACTTATGAGAAAACCAGGTTTTCATCCCCACAGAATCTGCTTCCTTATTCAAGAGACTGCATATTGCATAAGGAGAATGGGTAGAGGGCAAAAGCCAAAGCCACACAAAAGCACAGGCTGAAGTAGAGAGGGAAAGGAAGGTACAAACAAATATGCTCATGGTACATGAGCAAGTCAATCTAATCTTTAATTGAGATTGGTAAAGCTATTAATCTAAACTGGACAAACTGTAGGAGCTGACTAAAAGGACAGTTGACTGCATCTTGTCCTAATGCTAAAAGGAATGATGCTTTTTAACCAGGATTAGCTAACTGGTATTTCTGGATATGTAAACACCTGGATTACATCTGCAAAATGGTAAACAACAGCCCTTCTTAAAGAGGACACCTGTTACCAGGATAGTATCAAGCATAAATACAACAAGTAGACTTCCCAGAACTGACCTAGTTCAGCTCTATGTTGTTTACCAGGGACTGCACCTCATGCAGAATCCTAGACAGTGTGCAGGGTCATCCAATGACTGCATCAGAGACTGCAACTAAACATGCTCAGGGCACCTGGGCACACAAGAAATAAGATGTGTACACAGGAGAGGCTGGGGTGGGTGCAGGCAAAGCAGGTGTTCAGAAAATTACCTCATATATATGCAAATATTGCCTTACATAATCCAAAGAAACTTGTTATCTGAATAGGAACGCTGAATAAGGCTGTAACTGAGATAATCCTGTCCGATGCAGCATTAAAGCTAATTGAAACAACCTAAAATCAACAGCTCCCATCCCCTGTACTTTTGCAACTGTGTGTAGTTTTAAAGTTTTAAACTGTGTGTAGTTTTAAAGTGACAGGATGTATCTATATGTAAAAAATCAGAGTATTGCTCATATAAGAAAATCATCTCAGTAATCTCCTTAAGGCATAAGGATTTGAGGAAGTGTAATTAGTCTAGTATTCTGGGAATTTAGAAAGCTGGATTGAATTCTGGTTCATCTACAGACAACTGTGTGACCTTCAACAGAGTCCTTGGGTCAGATCACCAAGGCTGCAGTGAGGGAGAGATAGAGGCTTAAAAGCCTTTGATGATTTGGAGCTTTGTTGATCAGTCTAACTCATTTCCATAAAACTTTCCTATCTCAAGGCAATATTGGGAGGATGAACATATTAAAACAGTGTGCTTTTATGATAGTAAGAGAAGTACCACAGATATTTCAAAACTGGAAGGATGCCTTGTGCATAGTTGCTGACCTCACCTCTGTCTTCAAAAGGTGCATACAGATGTTTGAATCATAATGGTACAGAATTTCTTTCTTGCATGGGAGGACTAGTTTTCTTGGGGTTTTTTTTTAGATACTAGACAAGACAACTTCAAGTCTAGGTTCATGATCTGAATAAAAACACTAGCAAAGGAACTTTTAGTTGGTCAGTTCTGTTTTCATCAGGAGACAATGGTTCAGTTAGTGTGAATTGTGACAAAAAATGTCATGGTGTTCTGGTACTGTTAAGACTGACTGTCATTACTTGCTTAACTTTAACATTTTTCTAGGATTTATATAACTCCCATTGGCCCCAAAAATAATAATAAAAAAGAGAATCCCTGGCAGATTTTATCTCTGTTGGAAATGTCAGCAGACTCTGGGGACATCTTTCCTTACTTTATAGGCCTCCCTGTTGCTTTTCAGTCATTGATGTAATGTTTCTCCATACAATTTCTTTTTCCCTTATAAAAATCCATTTAAAAATTTCTCTCCTGAGGAACAAAAGCAAATTCCTGCCTTTGAACAGTCTCTCTGTGTCTTTCTGTTATAAAGTGGATTTTCAGGAATCATCTTTATCATTTTTTTGGCAGTTCCTGCAGCATCAGTGATAACTTATTTGTAGAAGGGATAAGGGCTGTTTTAAATCTGTTTACATAAGTCTAGAATAGGAATCTTACTTTTGGTTTCAAAGAGATTATTTGAATTTACCTCTACTGATCCAATTTGTGCGCTTTTTTTTTTTTTTTCTAAATGCATCCCTCTGAAATTATTAGAACCTTGCAAACACAGGGCTGTAGATACAGACAGCAGAAATAGTATGGAAGTGCATTTATCATCTGGCTCAGAACTATCAGTTTGTCTACATGGTTGATTATTAAAAGACTAGAATGAATAAAAAACAATTCAATGATTCTTTTCTTCTAAGAAAGGTTCAATGGATGGCAGCAATGGTCTACTCCTTTCCTGATTAAAATGTTAAAAGGTTGAGTTGTACACAGTGGTATATGTGTTCAGTTTCTTTGATATCAAAGGAGTCATACTATGTTACATTACAACAGAATTTGTCCTGAAGTATTTATGTAAAAATACATCCAGGTATATTGTCCACTGGAAAGTATTTTTACTTCAGTCTGCTCTTTTTGTTTATGAGTCTATAAATAACCTTTAGGGGAACTGCTGAGGGAATTAGGATGTTGAGCAGTAAGATGGTAAACATAATTCGTAGCTGATGTAATTGATACTAGAGAAAATAAGTGGAACTTCTCATATCTCTCCGTGGTATCTGAATACAGAGCCACAAAGATTCAAAGACCTAACCATCCCCGTTGACACCTCAATAAAAACTGAGACAAGGTTAGAGAATACTCCAAATATAAAATAAATTATCCTGAACTTACAAAGTTTTCATGCCACTTAATGGGATTCTTTTACCTGGAATATTGTAATTGATTCTAGCATCTTTCCTGTACAACATTTCTTGTATCATCTGTATCCTATTTTGGTTTGGTTTGGTTTAGGTTTTTTTGCTTATTTTTTTAGTTTAGAATTTTCATCGATGCAGTTGTTGCTGTTTTAAAATGAATCTCCTTGAGTCTGATTGACCTGGAGAACTTCATAATCTTAGCCAAGGCCTGACTTATTGCCCTACCTCAGGGGAGTGCTCACAGTGCCACTTCCTTCCACTATTCATCTTGTAGATTGAGATGGTGGTTAATTACCTCTCTCAAAAATATCTGGGAAATAAATGCTGCAGCTCCATCTGTTTTTGTGGGGATTAGAGTTGATTTAATTAAATTTGTTTGCATTTCTAGCATTTCATAGGCCACATCCTGAGGGGAATTAAGGCTCTACTGCACTCTGGATTCACTTGAGTTTCTCACAGAGATGTAATGCACTGGACCTATACTTCCTATGAATCATGTCTATCCCTGTATGAAATTGCTGGTTTTACAGACCACTGTAGCAGGGGAGTAGCTATAGGAAGCTCTAAGGCTTTGAAGAAGTGCTTAAGACACTGGTCCAACTGAGTTTCTTGATACCTCTTAAAGAGGGATTTAGTCTGAACTGTTGGAATGTTTAAGCAATCCCATGACTAGGAAGTAATTTAACTGAGCATGTTATGGTAAACCTCTCATCTGTTAGATGTATAAAAAGTCTGCATATTTTTCTTGTAATTAGAGTTTCTCAATGGCATATACAGAGATTATATACATACATTATCTACTATTTTCATGCCATTGAAGGAAAATTCATTATGCAAATGTTTCTATTCTAACACAAGTAGATGTGATTTTAATAATTTCTTGAGATTGTTTCAAACCCCTTGGAAAATTCTTGGCTTCAGGCTGTTTATGTTCTTGCATTATGCATTTCTTAGTCATTAAAGGTAAGAGGAAACATTTCCACATCTGGGAAAACCGGGAGTTGGATGAAGTTCTTAGCCACATTTTGTGTTTTCAGAATTGCATTTTAAAAACATCTGTTTGATGATTTTACAGCAAAGGTTCTATGAGTGAGCTTTCTGTATGCAATTATATTTGGAAAGTGTAGTCTTGGTTAATGTAATCACCTTGTTTAACCAAGAAAGTAAATTCTAACTCCCTTTGATGACTAAAAGAAACATGATTGGAATCACCTTTTAATTTGAAAGATAACATTATCTTGAGGGGTTTATGTGAGATCTTGATGTCATGGAAGAATAAATTTGTCTAGTTCATTTCTGTCTTCTTTTTTTTCTTGTTTCCTCTTCAGAGGTAATGCTTTTAAATGCTCAGATATGTAACAGAATACTGAAATAGCACTGCTGTTTAGCATTTCTTATGTCTGGGTGTTGGGAAAGATGGAGTTGATGAGACATTTCTCTGGGGTGTGGCAAGGACTACTGCTATGAGATTTCACACTGGTTTAGCTGATGATTTGGAAATTCCTGTTCTTTTCCTGAATTTAAGTTCATGAAATAGATGGAAGGGACACAGAGACAGTGATGTATAAATGTGACAAAATTTTAGCAGCATGCAATTGTCTCAGAAGAAGAAATCATTTAACCTCATAGCTACTTTTTTTGTGCCACGTTTAAACTTGATTACAGGTTTGCAGGTTTGGATGGCATGCAGATTATCTTTAAACACACAGAGACACACCTTAGCACTTAATAGATAAACTGGGAAAAAATAGATGATAGGCTGTAGAACTAAAATCTACTGTCCAGTATTTTTTCAGAGATATGGGGTGTCTTTCTAAATGATGACTCACACCTCTTAAAATTTGCTTTAAATAACTTGCTTTTCTTCAGTCAAAGTTTAAAAAATGTGAGGTATAGCATTTTCTCAGAAGAATTGGCAGGAAGTGTAACAGGCAGAGGTCAGATCAACCTACAACACTGGTTTGCTGGAACTTTATTAATGCCAGCATCTGGCCAGTTCTGCTGCATTCTTATTCCTAGCAAGCTCTTAAATTCATCTAAGCTTTTAAATTCACTCATCAGGTGCTGATGTTTTATTTTTCACAAAGTTCCTGTAATGATAAAAGATGTGAGAAACAGGACAAAAATTGGAAAGAAATGTTCAGCATGACCCAGCATTTAAAAATATCAGCTATCTTGCTCATCCTTCTTTTTATTGGCTTTAATTTACTGATTATTTGAGTTATTGTTTTAATAAGTCTATTTCTAGCATTAATTTTAATTAGTGAGTCCTGACAATGTACTTAGTATTGCATAGGAATGCAATTGTGACTCAGAGACAGTACAGAAAATGTAATATACTGCTAGAGTCAAATCACGATGTCTTTCCTCTCAAGGGAAAAACAATATTCACTGGATTTGTAATTTGAATATTCTTGCACCAAAATGCTTTTTATTTTGAACTTGACTTTTCAGACACTTCTTATAGCACTAATTCATTCATCCAAAGCTATGGATACCCTCTCAAAAATTCCTGCAACACCTGTGTAGTAATTCTACTTTTCTAAGAACTTCTGTTAGGCAATTTTTTTCGGTATCACTGCAGATCACACATATATAATGTGTGTCTTCCTGCATCAGACCTTGATGTGTGTTCTTAGCTGTTAGTTATATAAATTATTAAACTTCAATAAGTTGGTAGCTATTAGAGCTTATGCAAGTGAGAGCTGAATTGGGATCATTATTTCCCTTAAAGGTGATAGTCGATATATAAATTGAAGAGATGTATAATTGAAGAGATTGTATAAGCTGAAGAGATATATAAATTTGTTTCATGATTAATATCTATTAAAAGCTTCAGTAGCTGAACTGTGGAATGAAATCATACTCTAAAATGACAGGAGGAAAAAAGTTCTTTGTTACGTCTGTGGAACTTGAAGACCAAGCATTTAAATAAATGCTGAAGTCGTTCTTATGCTTTTCAAAATTTTTTTCCATCTTTCTGAATGAAAAATGCAAATTTAGTTATGTTCTCCCACATAAAAAGTACAAACTAGTTTGAAGAATGCACACATTGAAGAATCGGGGAGAGGCTGGAGTTTCTTCAAACGTGAGTAACCGTCTGAAAAGTCCTCTCCCTCCGCTTGGATAAACCAGAATAAGAGCAGCAACGTAGAGCAGTTTTTATAGACCTGTCTGCTGACATTTTAAAGTAATGTCATTCATATTGCAAAGTCAATTAAAGTTTTTCTTATGAAAGCCAGAAAATTTAGATATTTTATAAGCAGATTCCTTTGACTGATATGGGAAAGCCTTTATATTGCAGGTCAAATATGTGACTAGCATTCAGAGACTCCCTCTGCACCTTCTCTTCCTAAGCCTGTCCATTTCTCTCTCATTTTTGGTGCATCTTGTGCTCTGACCCTTGACCGTCCTGGTGACTCTCATTGAACTTGCTCAGTGTGTTAACATTTTTCTTGTGCCCTAGGAACCTAGAACAGGACACAGTAAGCTGCACATGGTCACACAAATTCTGAGTACAAACAGAACCTCTGATGCATTTAATGGCAGATGGGGCTTACCTATGCCTGTGACCACATCAACCTAGAGCTGAATGGATCCTGCACTTCACACTTTTTGTCCCATGAAGTTGAAACATTTAGTCAGCATTCAACCTAGATCAATAACTACATCAATCCTTAGATGTTTTGGATAACACTCCTAATTTTAATAAGATTTTTTCCCATTTCTTTTGCTAGGTAAAAAAAGAAGCCAAGTCACTGTCTAGTGAAAGACCTTTTCTAAAGTCAGTATCATACAGTGATAGTGGCAAAGTGTTCCCTGCTTTGCTGCAGCCTGGACTTAAACCACAGCCTAAGGGAGACAAACAAATCTGTAAAAAAATCTGCAAATTTTCTAAATTCAGAGTAATTGTTTTGTTTACTATTGTTGCTTGCATTTTTATGGAAAGATCAATTTTATGGCTTCCTCTGCATAGAATAAGCCTAAGCTTTTATTTCATACTTGCTTAGCACTATTGACTGCCATCTTCCAGCTAGGACTAGCTTCCATTTCTCTCAGTAATGCTGAATTTGTCATTGTACACCTTTTGATTGAGCCTTTCTGTGACCATCTTTGCAAAGACATCAGAGAAGCTATTCACTGAGGAATTATTTCTGGAATATAGCTAAAGAAAGAAAGAAATGAGATAAGCTGTCTTACAAATTTTTCCATTCCAGGATAATATCATAGAGTTCCTATTTTTCATTAGGACTCATGTTTTATTATTTGGTAATAATTAATCTGTGTTAGATGTGATGGAATGATTTTCAAATGGTTATTAAATGCCACAACTATAAAATACATTTGACTTTGCAATAATCATGAGCATTATGATTTATGATGTTAGAAGGCATTCATATTGAAATTCTGTGTAGTGAGATGACAGAAGCCACACTTCAGGCATTTGTATAATCATGGAAGCTTATTGAAAGACAGAAATAAATGTATTGATCTTGGTCACTTAATTACAAGCTGAGAACTGACAGAATCCCACTGTTATCCTCTCAAGATGGTAAAAACATAGTTGGATTTATCTCCAACAGTTATTTGTATCCAAAGATATTTAAAACTGTTAAGAGGGGAGGAGGTTCTCAGTGGTTTCTTATGCTGGCATTGTGCAGTAATTTTATTTTCAAGCCCTTACGCTCAGAATAATTTACACATTATAAACCCTAGATAATAAGGATCAACCTGGAGGATTTCCTGCCTTTCATGGGTAAACTGCTCCATGTCAGAGTTCACAGTTGAACCAGTGATGTTATTATCTCTTAGGTACGAATGCATTCTGAACTTAAATGGACCTGCCTGAAAGTAATAGGAGTTCAACATGGTATTTAATGCAACATTATTTGAAAGCATTCTCTTGAATATGTTTCACTTTGTCCAGAAAACATAGAGGCACTTACCACTTGCATCTTATAAAAGATCAAACGGCTTCTACTTTGTTTGGATTGCTGGCTTGCTGTTGAAGTTTTGTTAAATTTCTTCATCTGTGAAGCTATTTACTGTATGTAGTATAGACATTAACAGCTAATTTACACATTTGTATTGAAGGTCAAGTGTTAACATAATATTGAGGATTAAGCCCCATTTTGGGGGTGAATTTTGCACATTAAAAGTACTTTAGCTGCAAGGAAAATCTATCAGAAAATGCAATTCACTTGTTTTTTTGTGTTCCACTTGTGCTTACTGAAGAAATGTGTATTTGAATGAGGAATCTTTCCTCTTACAGCTTAATACAACTTGTCCTTTAGGTGTTGCTTGAAGGGCAGATTCTTCTGTTTATGATATTACACTCTAATACTGTGAGAGAATGTAACTTCTCAAATAAAACTGGATTGACTAGGGACATTGCAGGATTAATTTGAAAAAGATGTGTACTGAAAAATAAGCAAACAGAAAAACCTTGTGCTGGAATTAATAGTCAAAACAAGCACCTTGAAAATCATAAGTATGTTTCTATAACTTGCAGGTAGGTAGAGAACTGACTTTCAGACTCTATTATGTTATTATGCTGTTCATTTCTCTGTCTTAAAACCTGTTATTTACTCACTTTATCTATGAAATTCATACTTAAGCCCAGTTGTGGTGAAGGCTAGAATTATGAAAATTGTTGCTTAGTAAAATGGCTTAAACCACAATTTTGCCATCTTGGGCATGTTGTTACAGTGTGTACTCCATCTGCATGTGCTGAATGAAGCTCTGCTCCTCCCAGATATAGAACAAAGGGAACAATGAGGGATAAGGAAATGATCAGAGGTTGCTATATAACAATACACTAAACATGGTGATCTCACAGCTTGTAAAAATATTGATTGGGAATACTTCCTCTTTATTTCACTAAGCAGGAAGGCATGTCCAGTGAAACCATCATGCTCAAAACAAATAGAAAGAAGAGCTGCTAATCAAACTCAAACTTTGATATTTACTGCATTGCCAGACATGTGAGCTGTCTTCTTTCCTGTAAGGTGTCTGGAAGACATTTCTGACTGTATGACTTTTCCTTCTTAGGTCCTATTCTCCTGTCAAAAAGCAGCTAGTTTATGTGTATTATTTGCATTTGCATAATAATACATGTACATGATACACACATATGTATATTATTTATGTTGCTTTTTCTTTTCTCAAGGAAGCTTTTGCTGTCTGCTAAAAAATCTTAGTGAAGCAACCAAAACCCTTTTTGATGCAAGTAATACATTTTCCTGTAATGTGCCAGGATGGACCAGTGGGACTACTGGTTGACAGCCAATGCTACCATTGTGATTCTTGAATGAATATCATAAACATGCTCTATGTCAATACTCTCTAACAGCACAGATGTTGTGCCTACCCTATTATAGACTTACCTAATGGAGAGACTTCTCCAGAGAACTGGAAATGAGATTCTGTACTACCTTTTCTTGAGGTAGGCATAGAATCTGTGTGGGGACTCTGAAACATAGATTCATTAGGCAGAATATGGCTAGTCCATCTTCAGCAGTGTTAAATTTTAAAAAAAAATCAAATGATTATTGTGCTGAATGACATCAGTATTTTCTGTTCTTACTATGACCATAACATGCTCACTATAATAGACTACTCTAGTGATTCATTGCTTTATCTACAGATTGTGCAATTCATGTCATCAAGACAGGCACTGCTCATGGGGTCTGTGTCCAGACTGTCCAGACTGTCTAGCCCATGGATGACTCTCGAGGATATCATGAGTTTTCCTGGTTGACACAGTGGAGAGGAAGCACAAAACATGGCTTGCACTCTCTCAGCCTCCCTCTGCCATGAGTCATGCCCTGATCTTAAGTTTCTTCTTACATGATCCATAGGAACTCAGATGTCCCTTTTAGCAGGTCAGGAGCTCCCTGATTATTGCCATATATTTCCAGCTCCTGCCAGTCCCTTAAAGTCTATCAGATTCTGTGCACACACTAAATGGGCATTTGGTTCTCTCATCTTGCCTTCTAGCACACATCTCAGACCATGCAAAGTCTTCTTCTCAGTGATAACCAGATATTTTGCCTGCCATTCCTTTTGTTAGTGGTATTCTCTGAGAATACCTGTCAGGAATGTCTCTTTCTGTTGCAAGTCTGCCGGTGCATGCTAGAGATTAGGCCAGTTGGTGCACCCCTAGAGAAATATCCTATTGAAATATGATGTTAACAGTCAGCCTGATGTTTTCATCCATTCCTGTGCCTTCCCATCTC
Source organism: Acanthisitta chloris (assembly GCF_000695815.1). Taxonomy (NCBI): domain Eukaryota; kingdom Metazoa; phylum Chordata; class Aves; order Passeriformes; family Acanthisittidae; genus Acanthisitta; species Acanthisitta chloris. Next base: position 15,112 of record NW_008656050.1, on the reverse strand, counting down.
ATCATGTTAGTCTGCAAAAAGGTGAATGCTGTGCATATCCTTGGAAGCACATGCATTCATGTGAGAATTGAAGTTATCCATGTTGCTGTTGTGCTGCTGTAGGTAGTCAAGAAAGAAGAGAAGGCTATAGAAAGACTATTTACAAGGGCATGTAGTGGTAGGAAAAGGGGAAATGGTTTCAAACTGAGGGCAGGTTTAGATAAGATATTAGGAATAAATGATCTAGTTGTGAGGTGGGAGGCACTCCAACAGGATACCTAGAGAAGTTGTGGATGGCCCACATGCCTGTATGTGTTCAAGGCCAGGTTGGATGGGATTTTGAGCAACCTGGTCTAGTGGAAGGTGTCCATGCTGATGGCAGGGGTTTGAAACTAGATGATCTTTAAGTTACCTTCCAACCTAAAACATCTAATATTCCCTGTTTCTATGATCATTTTGAAATCAATACATCAGGAAATTCACCACTGGATCATGGGTTAAAAATTACAAAGGATGTACCTCTATGAATGCTGGGATCTTTAGGGAGCTTATCTTGCTTCTTCCTTTCTCTGGCCCCAGTTCCTATTTACTCTGACCTCTGAATGAGGCAACAAGATAATTTTCCAGGGAAACCACTTCATATTCCAGTCTCTTTTATTCTAGGTCTCCTCGTATTCACTGTCACATAGATGGTTCTGCTACAGTAAAGGAAGGAAGACTCCTGTCCATCCTCACTGGCCAGCAAATTCCAGAGGAGTGTTTCCAGTAACAGCAGAACTGGTAACTCTTGAAAAGTACTAGCAGAATAGGGGACACAGTATTTCAGTTCAAGATTTCAGAGCTGTGATTTATAATGGATTAGAATCATGAAAACAGCATAGGAAAAGGATATTTCTGCATGATAGTTAGTTGGATATCATTGGTAGAGCTTTTAAGTGCAATTTTAAAGGCTATCAACTCGTAAAAGAATATGCCATGTATTTTATAACTCTAAAGCAAAACAGAAAATAAGGCTGTCACCAATTCTACAATTGTTTCCAGTTTGTGGAAACTCCTTTTCAATATTAGAAATATTTATATTATATTCTGTGACTCAGGGCATACAGACAACTAATTGTATGACTGTGGAGAAAGAATGAAGGGGATTTGGGATAAGCATTTGTGGTTTTTTTTACCTTATAAGTGTAAAAAATTTAACAGAGAATATATGACATTTTCACACAAAGTACTCTTTTCTTGTTTCTGGGAATCATTGTCTATTTTTGCCAAGCAGAGGGAAATAATGTCCAGTGAAGAAATGAATTACATTTGTACTATAGCAATATTTGATGTTTAAACATATACTCTAGCTGTTTTCCTAGGTGTTTTTATCATGCCACACTTGCACAATTTTAGCAACTGTGATATGTATGGCTAAGGAGAAGCACTAAGCAATGACAAGAGTAAAAGGCAGAGACAGATAGAGAAGGATTGAAGGATCAGAGGTCAGGTAGTGGGAGGTATTGTTTATAAGATTTACTTCTGGAATAATTTGAGATGGAAAAGAACAAGGAGCCATCACCTTTTATTACCTAACAATCTCATTATTCAGATAGAACATCTCTGAGGAGCAAAAGTTTCAACAGTGCTTCTACCCACTTTTTATATCATTCATTAATCACTTTTCAATCAGAAAGGATAATCTCCTGGCCCTAGTGCACTAAATCTCCTCTTTCAACAAGATCCTAATAAGAAAATATGCCTTTAGTGAGTCCCCAAGGCTAAGATTTTCTGCCTCCTTTACTAGTTAACTTCTTGAAACAACAGGGAAGACATGCTGGCTGTTTTAAATCAGGTTTATTATGTGTGTACAATTTTTTTGCCAATGATGTCACTGGCAATGCTCAGGGGTTACTCTTTAAAGTCCAGTCCCTGCTTACACGTGTCCTACAGAGAGTTACTGAACTGTAACTAAACATAGAGATTGTGTCTCCAGAATAAAATTATTGTGGGTTTTTTTTCTAGAGATGAAGAATAAAATCACAGAATCATCAAGGCTGGAAGAGATCTTTAAGATCATGAAGTCCAGCTGTCCATCCAGCACTACCACTACCCTAAACCACTAAACCATATCACCCAGTGCCAGATCCAGACCCCTCCTAAGTACCTCCAGGGATGGTTACTCCACTACCTCTCTGGGCAACTTATTCTACTGCCTGACCACCCTAACAGTGAAATTTTTTTTCCAAATATCTAATCTGAATATCCCTTGTCTCAGTTTAAAGCCATTTCCTCTAATCCTCTCACTGCAGACATGGCCAAAGAGACAAGTCCCCACCTCACTACAACCTCCTTTCAGGTAGTTGTAGAAAATGATGAGATCACCCCTGAGCCTCCCTTTCTCCCAACTGAGCAAACCCAACTCCTTCAGCCATTCCTCATAAGACATATTTCCTAGACCTTTTATGAGTCTTGTCACCCTTCGCTCCAACACCTCAATGTCTTTGAATTAATGTACTTTTGATTTAGAGATAAGCAGTCATCTGGAATCTGATTCAATACTGTTTGCTGAATGATGCCACCGTGCCTAGTACAATGTTTAATACAGCAGATTCTTCAACATTGCACAGAGAATTTCAATGTCTGGTTCCATTAATATTCATCCTGTTAAACCCAGACACCCACACCCACTACAGAATCAGAACAAACTCCATCCTTAGATCTAAATAGGGCAGTTAATATTGTTTTGCCGAAAAAACCCCAATCCAAACAACAACCACTCCCCCCAGCATATTCTTCCCTGCCTTCCTTAGTCTTACAAGGTAATAATGCAGAATCAGTAAGTACCTAGGTCTGCACATGTCTTGGGAAGCCAGTAAGTATATTGTGCAGAAGTACTCTCAAAATAAGTAGGGGTGCCTTCTATCCCAATAAAGAAGTGACATCAATTTGTGCTGTGGAGCCCAATAAAAAGTGCAGAGAAATTAAAAGTTCCTTGCACTGTCTTGCTGTCAATGTCCACTATGATTTTTCTGGCTGAACTGTGGGAATGAAATTTTTGATATTCAGATTGTTCATGCTGGGATTATACATCTTTCATTCCATTTCTCTCTGAGTAGGTAGAAGGTAATTTCCATAGGTAAGGTAGAAAGGAATCTGGCAGTCTAAGCAGAAATTAAATTACTTTATTGCTTGTTCACTCCAAAATTATAACACCTTCCTTTTCTGGGAGCAGAAACAATTTCCTAGGATTAGACACAAAATATGATTAGGATTTAAAATGGATCTCTCAGAAAATGTGCCCTTTGTGTCAGTTCATCTTCTGTTCTGACTAAATTCAGTAACATCCATACAACAGGGTAGTCTGTAACTAGAACTCTAAACCACTTCACTCCTGTATACCTGCTACACTGAATTATTTTCTTCACTGTAAGGTGTTTATTCACTATCATTTGGCATAACTGAAATAAGATCCTTATGAAAAGACTGATGAATACTGATTTCCTACAGAAAATGTGATGAAGACATGCCTTCCTTCCTTTGTGGGCCTTTATTCATGTGTTTCCTTGCAAGCTTTTTACAGCCCTGGGATGGTGCATGGAGTACCATTGTCAGCTTCACAGGCACTTCCTTCCCTTTCTGACTGTGTAATAATCTTTCATTGTCTTATATCCTTCTCTGATTTTTCTATCTTTTTTGTTTGCTCTTTGTTCTTTCATTTCATTGATTCACACTCTAGCAAAATCCCACACAGAGAAACAGTCCCACCAACACCTATCATCCCCTATCCAGAAAAAGCACCAAAGTGATAGTATGATAGTTCTCCTATAAGTTATACCACCTTACCGTGCTCTTTCAGCTACTTAAGATCTGTGTTTTCTGTTTTGTGAAATGGCCTCCAGAATGGGATCCCATATTAATATGACTGTTACAATATATGTAAAAAAGGGAACAAAATTTCATGTTATATTCATGAGATACTTGCAAAGACTTGTTCTTGCCTGTGTGATTAATTATGTAAGGTAAATAATTTATAAATTCAACATGTATGAAACTTTTTAATGTATGTAAGTAATTATTTAATTTGTTCATGTATCCTTTTATAATTTCCAGTGAAACTATTATAATTAATGCTATTTTAAGAGAAAATGAGTGTAAAATTGCAGATGTCTTTGAAGGAACAGACTTCATTTAGGCAGGAGGTGGTAATTGAAGTAATTGAACTCTACATTGTAGTTAAATTTGCCTCCCGCTTCTTTCTTTTAACAGTCACAAAAGAATATGGAATTAAGCCCTTTAAACTTTCAGGCAAGATTAATTTCATGTCAGTGTATTTGAGACAAAGATAAAAGAAGGAAGAGTGCTTCAAATAGGGCTTCCATGTTCTTCCTCACAAAACAACTTCTGCTAGAACAAATCTTTCTGGCAGGATTTTCTCTTTGGATAGGTACAAAGGTAAGGCTGCATAGAGTCAGAAACTGGCAGCCTCAGGACAGGCTTCTTCATACATTTCAAAATGCTTATGTCTCTGTGAGGTCCTTTCCTTGGAATGGAAGGGACACAGATGCCCTGAGAGCCAGACATCCTTCCTGTGAATGCCCTTCACAAAGCTGAGCGGGCAGACCTGGGTGTGGGGAGGACAGAGAGCTGCCCAGGCTGTGAACCTCTCTTGTTCCTGTCCCACCCCTGATGTGCCTGCCTCACTCTCCAGAACAACACCCAAGCAGACTAGGTGGGTAGTTCCATTTGTCTCTGGCAGCAAAAACAGCCAAGGAGGCTTTGGCCTTTTGTCCTGCTTCAATACCATTCTTTTGGCATAACTCAGTCCCCATTGCTTTGCCAGCTGTGCTGTAGTGGTCTGGGCTAAAGAAAGAAGTGTTTTACAAAAGAGGTTGTTTCTTCTCCTTCACACCATACACTGCAGGCCAATACCCCTTGCTGGTACATCTTGAAGCACTCCAGCAGCACTTTCTGCTTGTTGA
>NW_008656050.1:0-10140 GCF_000695815.1 Acanthisitta chloris | reverse complement strand
TAGCATATGGGTCACTTCTGCTGCAAATGAAGCAGAAATCATAAACAATTTAAGGACACTATTGATTCTGCAGTTATCATAGGGCCCTATCTGAAAGCACATGGCTGAGCCTGCACACATAGGGCTATGGAGGGAAGAGGGAGCAAAGGTTGGCTGTGGGTCAGCCAACAGGGTTAGGAGAAGATGGGGTTTGGAATGAGGTGGCAGATATGGAGTTTACAGCAAAATGGAATGAAAAGTGAAGCCATGGGACCCCCCCATTGGACAGTGCTGAGATCCAGCAGATAAATATAACAGGCATTATTAACACTATTGTGCTTATTGAGTAAGTTCCCAGGTAGAAGTGTCCATCTGGACAATACTGTTATCCATTTACCTTCTTTTTCCTGTATTGGATGAGGTCTTCCTCACTTTCTAGCTATCTTAGTGTCATTCAAACCATGTTCATGTAATACACGTTTATACAGCATCATGTTGTGCAACAGTTTGCTTGTCTAGTTAACAGACCACACAGCTCTTGTAGTAGATTTAAGATGCTGACAAGTTCCTCTCCCCTGGGAAGTATGAGTTCTTTAAAGTTGTTGAGGTTTCAATGTGTAGCAAGAAATGGTGCCTTACAAGGAAAATAACCCCATTATTTTGTTTAGGTCATGTTGAGCTTCTCATCCATAAAGACCCTCAAGGCCTTCTCAGGGCTGCTCTTGGTCCATTCTCCACTCAGTCTGCACTTGTGCTTGAGATTGCCCCGACCGAGATGCAGGACCTTGCACTTGGCCTTGTTGATCTTCATGAGGTTTGTGTGGGCCCACCTTGCAAACTTTTGTGGCAGATACAAAAATATGTCAAAGAAATCAAATTTAGCCTGGAATCTGAATAAATTATTGATTTCTTTCTGCTGGACTGACCTTAACTCGCTGAATCTGTGAGATAGAAAACCTGGTTGTAGTTAAGAGCCTGAATTTTCTTCTTTTATTTTTCATATTTTTTAAATACCATTTTTTAAAGTTGCAGGTTTTGCTATTGGATTTTTTAATTTATTTTATTTCATTTTATGGAAAAGTAGAAGGAAGAAATATCTGGAACCATATAGTGTGCTTTTCTTTCTTAAGGTCTTAAGAGTAAACTTCTGCAAGGTTCTGCATAGAAATAATGATCTGCTTGAAATTTCATGTATGCTTGAAAATTCAATACAGAAATTATACTTATTAAATCAGGCAAACAACTCTCCAAACCCTTTCACACACACACAGGTCCCTTTACCCACACTGGATAAATAAGCAGAGAATCTCCGTTGCTCATCAGAATAATTAATTTATACGCCTCATTTGGACAAGAGTTACTTGGCCTGCAACCATTATAACTAGAAGAATACATATGTTTACATCACAGCTTCCTCTTAAAATTTTAGAATTCAGTTATAATAGGGACTTCTGGGAGTCTAGAAATTGGTAAATTCTGGCTACCCTGTAAGAGTTTGTAAATTCCTCATGTCACAGAGTCCACCCAGATTCTCTGCAAGTAGCCCTGCATGACCCCAACAAAAGGTAAAGTAGATTTTATTTTCCTGTAGTCTATCTGTTCAGCTAAGATAGTAATGAATTTACAGACTACCTGGCTTATCCAGCTAATGTAACTGTTCCTGGCAATTCTTTAAATTGTTGATGAGCATCATCTCTAATTCACCTGCTGAGACCTCAAGCTGTCTGCTTTCCTCCCTCTTCCCTTGTAGGCAAATATAAACCTTTATGCAAGCATTTGTAATTCAGTTTTAAAGTTCAGTAATATTGTTACAGGGTCTTGATTTGGATCTTGCTTGCTTCCCTTTGCAACACTAGCTTCAACAGGGTCAGTCTTGGTTTGTACTATAGCTTCATGAACCTCGTTGTGAGGGTGTGCTTCCACTGGGGTACTGGTTTGGGCCAGGGGTGCTCTTTTGAAGTGAGTCTCTCAGTTGGAGAGACCAGAAGTTAATTAACTCACTTCTGATTGAATTAAGTCAGAAGACACACTCCAGGAACTCATGTACTCTAGTCCAACAGCTAACTGGCTGTCTGTGGGACCAGCGTAGGACTAGTCCATAGTAAAACACCCAAAATGTGTATTTGTCTATTGTTACCAACAGGAGGTCCTTAGAACTGTTTCACCTATAAATCTGCTTCTGTTGGCACTTCTGTCTCTTGCTAGTGGAAATACAGCCTCAACAGTCCTCGGACTTTTTAATTTCTGTGCTACCTTTGCATGACTTGTGGTAACTGAAATGGCTAGAGGCAAAATACTCAGTTTGATAAATTTGGCTGCAGTTAGCATAAGCACTTACTGCTTCTCTTTATATGTTACTGATGCAAAAGGGGTTTTTTTAGGCTACTGATGATGTAGCTTTAAGGGTGTGTAGGTGTAGGACTTGCAAAAAGGATTATGTTAATCAGAGAAAATAGATTTGAAAGAAAACTTAGGAAAGCATGAATCCATCCTTCTGTCCCAAGTCAAGAACAACTGCACGCAAACCTGAAAGATTCATACACTGAAACTCATAAAATAAAAATGCTTTAACCTGTTTAATACTGGAGCTTTAATGAATTATATAGGAAAGTAATTTCATCTAGATTGTGCTAAGTAGCAGAAATATGTTTTGATTTTTGTCAGTTTGCACTTTTTTTTCCTCTTTTCACAGAACAGCTTATGTAAAGTAGTTCTTGAACAGGTTTTAAAAGCAGGTCTTGACTTTGTGCCACTATCCTCTGATGAACATAATTGAAGTGGGTACAAGTAACATGATTGTGACTTTAAATGTACTGGGATAAGATGGATAAAGACACATGTAATGCCAGACACATTTGATGTCAGAAATTAACCTTCTGGACATAAACTTTAGGTCTGGATGGTTTTGGTTCTCAAAATTTGGCTCTAAATCTTGTACCATAATTAAATTAATAGGATGAAGACCTCCTGAGATATAATGTTATTTTCAGTATTTATTTGAAATGTGCACTAATTATGAATAATTTTGTCTTTGTTTATTTCAACTGAACTCAGGTTATTTTTTGCCTGCTCTTCCTAGATAATCATGAATAAATAAATTTCTCCTTTATTACTTGTGTTGTCCTTTTGTAGCACTAGCAAGTTAGTCAAACCAGATTTACAGTTATTTGCTGCAGAATTAAGAGTATTGTTTCCCCTTGAAATCTTCTGTTTCTTTTCAGTTCATCTGGAAAGAACCTTCCTTCACTGAAACAGCTTCTTCTTGCTGTATGTTGCAAATGGCAAATAAACAGGGAGTCTAAAGTGATCCCTATTTTAGCAAAACAAGACTGTTGTTAAATCACTTTTTTTTACCATGCTTGATTAATGCATCACTCCTATGCAGACTGTGGTCTTCAAAGGGTTTGTATCAATACCAAATCTGGTTAAACCAAATGTTAAAACCAAGCACAGGTGTGTTGATGTTTGTTTTAGCATTTCTAGCTAAATTCCTTGTGTGAGTAGGAGAATGGTCAAAGACAAAAGAAAATGAGTAATGGAATGCAAGGATTAAAAGGAATGTATCCATTCAAGGCCCACTAGATGTAGTATATGGGCAGTAACATAGCTATACAGAATGTATACACAGTGCTATTCAGGACAAAAAGTGAAGAATAATTGTAGAAATGATGCAAGTTTGCTTTGAGTAGTTACATGGGAAAATTAGTGGATAGTATTTCTTTAGGAAAAGATTTCTTGTCTTGCTGGAAACATCAGTACTTGAAAACATGGTACATGATTGAATATTGGGAAAAAGTAACTTCTGAAGCAATCTGATGTTGTAAATGGCCTTACCTGAACTCACTGTTGAGCTGAAGTGAGATTTTTCAATCCTGAAACACTCATTCCTACACCGCAAGTGAAAGGACACTTTCTAGCTGAGAACAGCAGCAATGGTAAACATAAACTAGTGAACTGTACTTTCTATCCACAGTTCAGTGTTTTGAAGATACCAAAATATTGTAAACTGCAGGGCTTTTGTCAATTAACTGTATTATATTCTTACCTTTTGCCAGTGAACATAGATATGCCCCAGGACTCTATTGGCCCAGGCCTGTATAGAGTCAAGGCTGTCCTTGTCCCCAGAAGTATATGGTTTAACCAAATGGGTAAAATGGGGTATCAAAAATGGAGAGAGTAGTACGTTAAGACAAAAGTGCTCACAAAGAAAGGAAACTTTTTACAGAGAATTAGCAGCCTAAATGTTCTCAAGCTTTTTGTAAGCATCCCAGACAGGCAGGTACAGTTTGAAGGAAGGCAGCAGTGTGGCCATCCAAGTTGTCCACAGCTGCAACCCTATACAGGGGAAACTTTACAAGAACAAGTGCAAAGCTTTGAAAATCAAACTATGAATAGTAGTAGAAGATTTTATTCTTGGATGGTCAAAGCAGATACATTGTTTGGAGCATTATAAGCAAGGGTGTAATTAGAAACAGTCTGCTGGAACTCCCTCTGTGAGTGCCTTATGCCATATGCTCTAAGTCTTTGGTGAATCCTGATGCTCAGATTGTGTGCCTCTTAAACCATCTTTAGGAGCTAATCTTTGAGTACTGAATATGACAGATAGATTCTGCATAGACTATGAAAAACTTTGAAATGTAATCAGATACTGTTCGAGATGACATTCTCTTGAGAAATACACAGGAAAATAAATGTATTTTTCTTGGGGACTTCCTTGCTTTTAAAAAAATATTATTTTAACCGTGTAATTTGAGGAACACTCAGGGCTTCGTGAATTTTAAAACAAAAAGAGACCATTGTGTTCATTTAGTGACCATCCCTAAGTTGCACAGAGTTTCTGCATTAGATATGGTATATGTTGAAAAAGAAGTTTTGACTAAAACCAGCAAAAATCCTTGCTTACACCTCTGTCCTAGTATTTTCCCAGTGATTCCTTAGGCTCACAGTTGAAATGTAAACCTCAGCCTGAACTGTATCTTTCACAGTTTTCTGCTTACTGCACTTAATTATACATTTTTTAAATTGCTACTGTACAGAGCTGTAAGCCACACATCATTTTTGCATGTATTTGCAGACACTGATCAAGTCATATCTTAGCCTTCTAATTAATAAACGAGTTAGAGCTTATTGACACTTTCACAGATGGATTTTTTACATTGCAAGTTATTTTGAAAGCATTTTTGTATCCTTTCTAACTTCTTACTCAGTAATTTTCAAATTGTGTACTGCACAGCATGACATAGTATTCCAGTAATGGTCTCACTAATACTCTTCACAGAGATAAATACCAGCTCTTCTGTAATCTCAGTATTTGCTGCTTTAAGCATCCAGGAATCACAGTCATTTTCTTATCTATAGCACTGTGCTGAATGTTCATGCTTAATTAGCTGATTTAATATGAGCCCAGAATCTTTCTCAGTGTAAATGTGTTTCAGAATGTGATCTATATTTTCATGGAATGCTAGGATAGTTTGGATTGGAAGAGTTCTACTTGCCTTTCCATGGGAGTGATATTTTCTACTGCACTGGGTTGCTCTTACTTAAAATTTTGCTCTTAGATCTTGTTTTTGTCTCTACAAATGGCATAGTTTTTTTAAAAAGAAGTGCACCTGGAACAATCAGATTGCTGTGCATAGCATCTCTCTACACTGTAACTTGGCACTCTGCTGATTTTCATGTTATTTCAGACTGCAGATTTATAGAATTTGGCATTTGTTCATCTTTTATATATCTTTGCTGTTGTTTACAGCAGTAAGGGAGAATTTACAGCCATTTAGTGAGATAATAATGAAATGCAGACAAAACCAGATGGATTAAATTTGCATGTCTGAGGCAGCTGATGCTTTCTATTGTTTGTTCTGTAGCAGATCTTGTTGCAACAAATGGCAGGACGAGTTGAAGCAAACATGAAGCAGTTCCTGAGCTGAAGCAGTTACAGTCAAGCATATACTAAGGTAACTGAAGATGAGTATCTGTGTACATGACTATGCTGAAGTAGTTTTGAGGCTATTCCACCTTTCTGTATAGCAACAGACATCAAGGAACATATATGGGTGAACATCTTGTGACAGGAGCATCTTTAGTCACGACGTTGAATACACCAATATTCACAAGTCAGAACTGTGAAATACATAGTTACCACATATCAGGAATAATAATCTAAGGTACATCCTTTGCTATAGATGTTCCTTCTATCCAGAAATTTTGTGGGAGGGTAATAGTGCTTCATATGCTTTTGTTCTGGATTTTGCCATTGAGTTGCGCCGCAGAAAGAAAACTGTTTCTGTGAGGAGATAGCTGATGTACAGTGAGAGAACATGAACTAAGGGCATGGGATTGTGTCTGGGCTCTGTGGATGAAAATAATGTGTTGCTGTCGATGCACCTGACTTTGAATGCTCTCTGCATACAAAAAGAATTCTTTCTGTTTCATTTGAGGCAAAGAGTGTGCGTGCCTGAAAAATAATGCATTATCTGCCAGGTGCAAAGATAAGATTTTGCTGCTTGAATGTGCTGTCATTCAGGTGCTAATGGAGTGGGTCTTAAGGTTTTGTTCATTAAAGACAGTTCATTAATTGCTAGGCTGTAACATGGAGGTGCATAAGAAAATCATGACTTCAGAAGGATGGCCAGAAAAGCTGTGTGTTTGCTCGTGTCTGCATACAAATGTGTTTCACAGTCCATGTGACCTGTAGGCTGTATTTTTTGGTCCTCTGTACATCAACATTTAGAATATTAAATAGTGAAATTAAAAATAAGAAAATGAAGATTTTTCACTCAAAAATATTTTGGAACTGTGCATCGAGATAAGGCCAAATTAGAACCCTGGTGGCCAACTGTGGTGATAACTGATTGCAAATATATATAAAAATATTAGAATTAAAATAAATGTGTCATATGAAACTGGATGTCTTCAATGAATTCAGATTATATTATTCATATAGACATGTGCATTATGACTTCATGACACGAAAACGATACCTCTTTAAAAAAATGATGACCAACTAATACCTATCATTATGATAATTTATTGGACATTATTTAATTTTCAAAACATTTTAAAGGTTCTTTATAATCCAACACCTATCTTATGTAACACTGATGTGGTAGTTTTTTACAGCAGTTTTTATAAGATCTAATTTTTCACTGGAAAAATATTTGTTTGCATGGGTAAATAAATTTTCACTATCTTGTCTGGGGGTTCTTGGTAAACAAGCTGACACATTTCTTTTAGGCTTTGTATTTAATAAGGCATTTTTTTTAATCCCATTTGATCTTCAGTAACAAAATGGAAACAATTAGGCAAGTTATTTTTGAAAATGTAATTGCAGTAATAGGAGCCTACATAAAACAAGATAATTAGAAGATGCTGGAGAATGTGTTTTTCTTTTTTTGTTTTATTCTTTATGTGACATTCTAGCAGCATACACACTTCCATGGGTATTATCTCTTACTGATGTGTGGCATCAACTGTCATGAAAAATCTGTCTTCACCAAACTGTTGTTATCTGCTACAGAATCTACTTGTCTTACCTGCTGATACATTTCTTGTCCCTGAGTATTAAAATGGATCAGGTAGAATGCTGACACGTATACAGCTTTCCCAGGGGAAAATCTTTCCCATTCCCTCATTTAGGAATGAGGTTTTAAAACTCATTCAATCTGTAAATGACCTATCTCAAAATAAAGGGAAAACAATACTCTTGCTGTACTAGCACACCTGAGTTTTCAAGAATAAATTTATCTTGTGCTTTCGCATGTAGAACTTTATTCTCCTATCTACATTCCAATTTGTCATATATTTTAGTGCTGCTCATTGTGTGATCTCAGTGGCTCAGTAGTGGAAACAGCTAAGCCAATAGTTTTTCCTCTGGAGAATGTTTGTCTTGTGGTACCCTTTGTTTAAAAGCACTACAGTCTGGACAGCTTAAAAAAAGGTGGTGACAAATACAAATTTTTGTACTGAAGGAGTATAAGGCTTTGATCCACCATCCTCTTCATGTGGGAAAGTTGACTATGCAAAAGGGGAGAAGCAGAAAATGAAGGTGTGATCTGCTATGAAATGTAAAGCTGGTTTGTACTGGGTTTATGAATACTTCATATGGCGTTGGCTGTGAAGTGAAATTATCGAGCATGGTATTACATTTTCTTTTTTTGAAATGTGTTAGCCTGTCCTAATAATAGCATATTGGAGAGAGGAGAGAAACACAATATGTGAGAGGGCAAATAATAGAAGGTGGCATATTTCCAAACTGATATGTGAATCTGGAGGTTGGGAAAGCTAAATAGTTGAAAACTCTGTTAAAGAAGGAAAAGGGAAGTTTCTTGCACAGCTTTGCAGCAACTTGATGCAGCTGGTATTGATGGTTGCATGAAGAACCCATAGCAGCCTTCCTGTAGCTGAAGGGGCCTACAAGGAGCCAGGGAGGGACTCTTGGTTAGGAGCTGCAGTGACAGGACATGGGGTTGATGGGTACAAATTGAAAAAGGGGAAATTTAGGCTAGATATTAGGAAAACGTTTTTTTCCTGTGAGGATGGTGAGACACTGGCACAGGTTGCCCAGGGAGGTAGTAGATGCCTCAGCCCTGGCAGTGTTCAAAGTCAGGTTGGGTGAAGCCTTGAGCAACCTGGTCTAGTGGGAAGTGTCCCTGCAGGGAGTTGGGACTAGATGATCTATAAGGACCATTCCAACCCCTAAAATTTTATGATTCTAGATTCTATGATGGTAAGTGTTGCAGGAGATGGTAAGCATCAAAGAATTAAAAAGTACATATAGACTGCATATTCTTCTATTTTTTTTTTTCTTAAAAGTTGCGGTTCCTAACATAGTACTAAGCTTTAAGAAGGCCTTTCTGGAAATTTGTTGATTTCTGCTTACCCAGACAAATGCCTTTTAAACTGGTATGAAACAATGAGGTTTGGTATTATTTCTCATTACCCTACTCTGATTTCACTGGTAATAAATTATTTTTTCCACAAGTCACATCTATTTTGCTCATGCTAGTAACTGCTAAGTGATCTCTCCCTGTCCTTATTTCAATCCACAAGTCTTTCATTGTATTTTTTCTCCCTTGCCCAGTTGAGGAGGGGAGGGATAGAGCAGCTTCAGTGGGTACCTCTGGTCCAGCAGGGGTCAACAAGTGGTATTTTAAAAACTATGAACTATCAGCTGTTCAGACTGGCCTTTCCTGTGATAACAGATCTGCTGATCTGTTCTCTTTTCAGTCTTGTCAGACTATCTTGTATACATTGTGGTTCTACCACTTTTTTTTGGTGTCCTCATATTAAGACTGTTCATTAAAATAATCCCTGTATGCAGATTAATGTCTTGTTATGATTTTGGTCTGATCAACTACTTATTTCTATCAAAGAGACAGTGACTATTGGCAGAGTAATAAATATATCATAAATTGCAGCATCAGATCATTAACTGCAATTGTTGTGACTCTAGTATTTTATCTACTTCATCACTCTTCTGTCTGTGAACCTATCTCAGCTAGAAAAATTTAAATGCTTCAAGTCTCTAAGCAGCTTTAAATAGCTGCCTTATCTTTCAAAAATGAAACTTGATTGTCCTAAGAAATTTTATCTCCAAAACAAGCTGGTCTGAATACAGGAGAGCATTGTTCAGCCATGCACAAGGCATGGCTTAAATTCTATTAACACTTCAGGGTAAAAAATGTGGACTTCATATCTCTTGAAAGTAAAATGGCCTGGATGTCCAGCAGGGCCATGCAACTCAGCTTCTTGTTCTGTGACTGTCTGAAAGACAGAAAAGTAAGCAGGTTTTTTTGTGATGTGAGAACACCAGTTGTCTGAGTGATTTTTTTTCCAGAAACATATAAAATGCATCTTCTGTAATTTTCTTTTCCTCAAACTTCTTTCCATGTAGAAAAGCCTAATGACTTTCAGAAACCATTTTCCCTCTAAAATATTCCAACATTTTAGAATAGCTTCTTCCACTCCCACCCTGAAACATGTAAAATACTGTATTAGAAGTATTTTTAATGCTTTCTGGGACTGTCTGCAGAATTCCCAGTTAGATAATGCTTCTCTCAAAAAATTATAGTGGTGAGATATTTGATCAAACAAAATTTTTTTACCTTGAGAGTACATGTATGTGTGTATTACAACATATATATATATATACACACTTATATT
>NW_008656049.1:0-847 GCF_000695815.1 Acanthisitta chloris | reverse complement strand
TCCCCCAATTTTTGGCCCATGTTGCCCCAAATTTCCCCTAACTTTCCCCCAAATTTTCCCTCAAATTTAACCATTTTTTTCCCCAATTTTGGCCTTTTCACCTCAAAATTTCTCCTCAAATATTTCCTCAAAACTTCTCAATTTTTCTCCAAATTTTTGCCCAAATTTTCCCCAATTTTCCCTGAAAATTTCCCAAAGTTCCCTCAAAATTTCCCCCAAATTTCCTCCTAAATTTCTCCCCAAATTTTCCCAATTTTCCTCCCATTTTCCCCCATTTACGCCAAAATTTCTCCCAAATTTTAACCAAATTTTTCTCCTATTCTCCCCCAAATTTCCTCCATATTTCCCCAAAATTTACTCAAATTTTCCTCCCATTGTCTCCAAATTTTCCCCAAAATGTCTCCCAGATTTTCCCCATATTTCCCCCCAATTTCCCCCATTCCCTTACCCTCCTGTTGGCTCAGCAGTGCCCGGAGCTGTTCCTGGTACTTTTGGGCACAGACACTGAGCACTCCCCGCAGAGCCAGGGCAGGAGCACACAGTGCCCGCAGGGTCTGTGCCACATCCCCATCCTGCACAGCTCGAGCCACACTGGCACTGCCCAGAGCTCCTGGGACAGGGGGAACACAGTCAGCACCCCAATTTACTCCTATTCCCCCCCAAATTTCCTCCATATTTCCCCCAAATTTTCCCCATTTTTTCCCCCATTTCCCCCCAAATTTCCCATATTTCCCCCCAAATTTCCCCATATTCCCCCCTAATTTTCCACCAAATTTTCCCTCAAATTTCCCCAAATTTTCCTCCCATTTCCCCTCGAATTTTCCCTCAAATTTCCCCAATTTTCTCT
>NW_008656048.1:0-287 GCF_000695815.1 Acanthisitta chloris | reverse complement strand
ACGGGATATGGGGAAGATGGAGAAACAGATGGGGATACAGGGGAGATGGGGAGATAGGGGATTGGGGAAAGCGGGGGGTCAGGGGAGATGGGGGATCAGGGAAGACATGGGGTCTGGGAAATGGGGTACATGTGGGAGACAGAACAGGGGGAGACAGAGGGCACACAGGGAGATGAAGGGGACACAGAGTGTTGGGAGCCATCCCTCTGCACCTCACCTGGCATATTTATGCCCCTCCCCACCCTTCCCTGTGGGGGTTACAACCGCCATTATTGCTATCACCACCG
>NW_008656047.1:2952-3558 GCF_000695815.1 Acanthisitta chloris | reverse complement strand
GAGCGAATTTTTACTTTCCCAGAGGGATGGGCTCGGGGTTCTTCTCTGCTTCGCTTGGAACGGGATGCCCAGGGAAGTGGTGGAGTCACCATCACTGGAAGGGTTCGGATATGTTGTCCTTAGGGATATGGGTTAGTGGTGGTCCTGGCAGTGTTGGGGGAATGGTTGGACTCAATGATTCTATGACTTAAAAGACATGTAGATTTGGCACTTGGGGACATGGCTTAGTGGTGGGCTTGGCAGGGTTAATGGTTGCACTCAATGATCTTAAAGGTCTTTTCCAACTGAAATGATCCTATGATTCTATGATCTTGGAGGTCTTTTCCAACCTGAATGATTCTATTCGTTTTCCCGGGTTTTAAATGAGGAGGGGACAGCAAACATCTTTGCCGTCTAACGCCCCACCCCTGATCCTGTGAGAGCCCAACAGCAGAGAAGATGTACCTGAATACCTCTTCCCCATCCCAGCACTTAGCTGCCAGCACCACCTTTCACTCCCTGTCCCCTCTGCCATCACCCAGGGCTCAGGGTCCCAGCGAGGAGCTGCAAAACTTGGGCTTTTCCAACTCCCACTTCTCACCTGCAGGTCCTGCTGACAAACCTGCT
>NW_008656047.1:803-2903 GCF_000695815.1 Acanthisitta chloris | reverse complement strand
GGTCCCGCCGCCGCCCGCTGTCCATGGTAGCTCGGTGTCCCTCCCGGCTCCGCGCACCTCCCGAGTCCTTCTGGGGGTACTTTAGGGCCGTGGGGTTCTGTCTTCCCTTTTCATTTCACGCGAACATTTGTCATACTGAAAGGCGCACAGACGTCTCTTTCTGCAATCTGCACCTTTGCCGGTTTTATCCTAATTTTAAGCCAAAGCTTGCAAGCACATCGTGGGCTCTTGGAGATGCTTCAAACGGTAACTTCACACACTTAGTAGTTACAGGAGTGTTTTAGAGCATGTGGTTTGTGCTGACCCACAGCTCTTTGTCAGCCGAATAGTTTTCTTTAGTCTTCCTAAAAGACTGTTGTTTTGGTTTTTTTAATATTTCAAGTAACGGTACATACTGGTTTTCCCTATATTCCTGGCTCCCTTACTTTTTTTTCTCTGACAGGAGACTCTCAAAGGGTCAGTGTTTAGCAGCCTTAAAAGATAGTTCCATGCTGGTCGTGCACCACATGCCCTGATACTCATTTTCACGGGCAGGACATACTCCCCGCTGCAGTCCTGCAGGAGTAAAGTATCTTGAAGGATTCCTGAACCAAACCTGTAACCTTGTCAAGGGCTAAATTCTAGTGACAGTGACATACTCTCCACCTCTACAAATACTGGCCAAAGTTGTTAAAGTCCAGGATTTTTCTGTTCAATAAAAAAAACATTCCTAAGTATGTCCTCAGTTTTAGCTGGATAAGGAGTGGGATGGACATTAAGTGATTTTTAGGGGGTATATCCATAAGCCTTTTGAACATGCCTCTTAACTTCATTACTTGCAGGGGGATAAAATGATGGCAGGAAGGTTTGTCGGAAGTACAGATCCGATCATGGAGATTCTCAGTGCTTCCATCACTGTTGATCAGAGACTGTCTGAAGTTGATATCCAGGGGAGCATGGCTTATGCCAAAGCCTTGGAGAAGGCTGGAATCCTATCTAAAACTGAGCTGGAGAAGATCCTGAGTGGCCTGGAAAAGGTATTTCTTTCCTTCACAAACTGTCATGTGTGCTGGAATGAATGGCTCCTTACCTCACAGCATCTGAGCTATTGTTCTAAAAAGCATCTTTAAATGTCCTCATCCTCTTCAGACTGAACATTCCCTAGGAATCATTTCAGTATGAAGTAAGAAAATTCTTTTCCTGCTGGCACGTGGGATCCTTTTGAGTGTGGCTGCCTGACTTGGTAGGAGGTAATGCATAGCATACATAGGGGGGAAGAGGAGTCAGCAGTGAACAACTTTTTTAAAACATCCATTGTTGTTGCTCACTCACCACAGACAACAGTCTGTACAGTGTTTGTATAGGAAAACTTTTGTGGACAATGCTAAAGAAATCACTGTCATTTTGGCTCACTTTTTCCTTGTAATACTTAAATCTTCCTATAGCCGTAACACTGCAGGATCATCATGGGTAGGGAATGAATCCCACCAATAGTATAGAATATCAGGATATAACAAGCAGCCAGATGGGGCCTAAATGCCAGAGCTCATGTGAGACCTAACGCTTTGGTTTCCATGGGTATGTCAGAAGTTGGTATATGCTGGGGACACTTAGAGCCCCCACATATGACAGGGTAACTGTCTTGGCTGACTGGTGTTTCTGCTGATGTTTGTAGATCTCTGAGGAATGGTCCAAAGGAGTCTTTGGGGTGATCCAAACTGATGAGGATATCCACACTGCCAATGAACGCAGACTAAAGGTTTGGGTCTTCTAACCTCTTGTTCCTGTTCCTCTGTAACTAGACCTGTCTGACATTAAGGGCATGTGCCTCTGTCCCACTGTGAAAGTCCTCTGGACCCAAGGTGCACAATCAAGTATCTCCAAACCCCTCTTTGTGGAATTGGCACTGTACAAGCACAGAACCCAAACTTGCCCTTCCCCAGAAGAGATCCCATGGCTACTCACAGGATCGTAGAACTGAGTCCCTTCCAGGCATGGAGGAGGTTTGCTCATGCAGAGTCTTCTGCTTAGAATACAGTTATACTGGTAGAAATCCTCTTCTTGTCCTCAGGAGCTGATTGGAGATGTAGCTGGAAAGTTGCACACTGGAAGAAGCAGGAA
>NW_008656047.1:0-793 GCF_000695815.1 Acanthisitta chloris | reverse complement strand
TGATCAGGTATGTACAGAATCCTTTTTTCTCCTTCTGTATTCCTCTCCCAACTGACTTCAGGAGACTGCAGTCCAGAATGGCCTTTGGAACTCTTCCTAGAGAGCAAGAAATAGTGACGTTACCACGTAAGTGTGACTAAAAAATGAGAAGAAGCAGCACCTTCCCATCACACAGGACAAGAAGGGGTTTGCTTTGCAGTAAATGTGGCCAGTCACTACATGTGTCACATTGTGCTTGGTCTGACTGTGGCCAATCTCACACAGGTTGTGACTGACTTGAAGCTGTTCATGAAGAATTCCCTCTCTATCATCTCCACACACCTCCTGCAGCTCATCAAGACCCTGGTGGAACGCGCTGCCATGTAAGTCCTTTTCCAAATCCATGGCTGTAACCCTGCTGGGACAGGAGACTTGTGGGCTTTTCTTTGACTGACACCAGTGGGGCAGCAGCAGAGTCTCCTGTGGAGGGACTCAGAGACCTGTCCCTGCCCTCTGTCCTGACAGCTGCTGCTCACCTTGTTCTCTGCTTTCCCATGCAGAGAAATCGATGTCATCTTGCCTGGCTACACCCACCTGCAGAAAGCTCAGCCCATCCGATGGAGCCAGTTCTTGCTCAGGTAAGCACCTTTCACACCTGACTTCAGGAATCTTCTCCCCCAGGAGTGCATCACCCTCTGAGGAGCCACCTTGGGGTGTTGACAAGCCAGAGGGAACCCTGCAAACTGGAACAGGAACTCCCTGTGTGACTCTGACCAACCAGGGACCTCAGCATGGTTCAGGCAGTGGAGGCTGA
>NW_008656046.1:0-2417 GCF_000695815.1 Acanthisitta chloris | reverse complement strand
CCTTGGTGGCATCACCACAGGGTCAGGATTGACGTCCCAACCTTGGTGGCATCACCACAGGGTCAGGATTGACGTCCCAACCTTGGTGGCATCACCACAGGGTCAGGATTGACGTCCCAACCTTGGTGGCATCACCACAGGGTCAGGATTGACGTCCCAACCTTGGTGGCATCACCACAGGGTCAGGATTGACGTCCCAACCTTGGTGGCATCACCACAGGGTCAGGATTGACGTCCCAACCTTGGTGGCATCACCACAGGGTCAGGATTGGTGTCCCAGCCTTGGTGGCATCACCACAGGGTCAGGATTGGTGTCCCAGCCTTGGTGGCATCACCACAGGGTCAGGATTGGTGTCCCAGCCTTGGTGGCATCACCACAGGGTCAGGATTGGTGTCCCAGCCTTGGTGGCATCACCACAGGGTCAGGATTGGTGTCCCAGCCTTGGTGGCATCACCACAGGGTCAGGATTGGTGTCCCAGCCTTGGTGGCATCACCACAGGGTCAGGATTGGTGTCCCAGCCTTGGTGGCATCACCACAGGGTCAGGATTGGTGTCCCAGCCTTGGTGCCACCACCACAGGGACAGGATTGGAATCCCAAGGACATGAAAAGTGACACAAAAATCCCATCCAAGGAGAGATTCCTCCCTCCTGGAATTTCCTCACTTCCAGAAGAGCTGGAGAAGATCCCCAAAATCTCAGTTTGGCTCCTCAAACCCTTCCCAGATCATCCCAGTCCAGGCTGGATCCTCCCAGTCTGGGTTGAATCCTCCCAGTTCGGGTTCAGGATTGGAATCCCAAGGACATGAAAAGTGACACAAAAATCCCATCCAAGGAGAGATTCCTCCCTCCTGGAATTTCCTCACTTCCAGAAGAGCTGGAGAAGATCCCCAAAATCTCAGTTTGGCTCCTCAAACCCTTCCCAGATCATCCCAGTCCAGGCTGGATCCTCCCAGTCTGGGTTGAATCCTCCCAGTTCGGGTTGGATTCTCCCAATCCGGATCCTCACCTCAAACCCTTCCCAGATCATCCCAGTCCAGGCTGGATCCTCCCAGTCTGGGTTGAATCCTCCCAGTTCGGGTTGGATTAATCCAGGTTAGGTTGGATCCTCTCAATCCAGGTTGGATCCTCCCAGTTCGGGTTGGATCCTCCCAATCCTGGCTGGATCCTCCCAGTCCAGGTTGGATCCTCCCAGTCCAGGTTAGATCCTCCCAGTCCAGGTTAGATCCTCCCAGTCTGGGTTGAATCCTCTCAATCCAGGTTGGATCCTCCCAATCCAGGTTAGATCCTCCCAGTCCTGGCTGGATCCTCCTCTGACTCTAATCTCTGCAGCTTCCCAAGGAGTTGCCTCTTCCCATTTTCCTGCAGTGTTCCCAGGAATCCAGGAGAGCCTGGAGAGCAGCCAAGGCCACCAGGGCTCGTCCCACATTCCACAGCTTTTGTTTGGGATCGCCAGGAAAACAAGGAGAGTTATTTCAGGCTCCGACGGCTCCAGAGGCTTGGAAAAATTCCAGAACATCCTTGGGATGATCCCAGAACATCCTTGGGATGGAGCTCTGTCCCCTCTGTCCTTCCTAAGGAGGAGGTGGGAGATGCCACCACAACCTTGGGAAGGAGAAAACTGGAGCTGCCCTGGGATCAGCAGGATGGGAATGGAAGGAATTTTGCCTGGAAGGAATTAGGTAAAATCCAGGAGGGATGAGACAGAGCCAAGACACAGGGAGGAGTTTCCAGGAACTTCCAGCAATAGGGATATTGTTATTCCTCCAAGGCACAACCAGAAAATTCCCTGCTGATCATTTTTCCAAGAGTCAACTCCAGGGCTAACAGCACTGGGAGCACCAAAAGTTGGGAAAAACATCTCCTTTCCCTGCTTGGATCAGCTCCAATCCCTCAATCCATGGAAATTCCTAAGGAAAGGACATTCCTGCCACGCTGCAGGTGCCACCAAACTGCCAAAACTATTGGATCTATCCCAGTTTATCCCAGGAATGCTCCAACCTGCTCTTCCCTGAGGATTTTTATCCCTCTAAAACCACCCAAAAGTCAATTTTCTAAAGGGTCTGGGCAGAAAAAAAAAAGGGAAGAAAGGGAAAAAAAAGAGGGAAAAATGTCTTATTGCCAAAGGGGAGTTGTTCCTTTAAATTCCACTTTTTTTTTTTGCCATAAAAACCTGCCTGAGGAACACTCTGTGCCGTGGGAAAGGTCCATCCTGGGCAACCTCATCTGGGGCAGCTGAACCTGCCTAATGTCACACCTGGATGAGTGTTCCACCCTCACCTGGGCACCTGTACCCTCACCTGGGCACCTGCACCCTCACCTGGGTCCCAGCACCCTCACCTGGGCACATGCACCCTCACCTGGACCTCTGTACCCTCACCTGGGTCTCTGATCCCTCACCTGGGCTCCTGCACCCTC
>NW_008656045.1:0-502 GCF_000695815.1 Acanthisitta chloris | reverse complement strand
GCAAACACCTGCCCCCCCTGAACTCCCCATTTTTTTTACCCCAAAAAAAAATCCTGCCCCCAAAACCCCACAAATACCCCCAAACCAGCCCCAAACCCCCAGGGGATGTGGATGGAAGAGGAGGGAAGGATGAGTGGGAGGGAGGATAGGGATGAGGAGAGATAGGATTAGAGGGGCAGGTGGCAAGGGAGGGAGGCAGGGCAAACACCTGCCCCCCCTGCACTCCCTCTTCCCCAAAAAAACCCCCGCCCCAAAAACCCCACAAATACCCCCAAACCAGCCCCAAACCCCCAGGGGATGTGGATGGAAGAGGAGGGAAGGATGAGGGGAAGGGGGGACAGGGAGGAAGGGGATAAAGGGGGGTCAGGTGTTTACCTCTTCAAGGTACCCCAAGAAAAATCCTGTCCCCAAACCAGCCCAAAATCCCCAGAGGGTGTGGATGGAGGGGAAGAGAAGGACCCATAGCCCCCCAAACCTCTTCTGTGCCCCCAGCAATCCCCAA